>NW_021828845.1:0-7502 GCF_006345805.1 Octopus sinensis
GATCACCTACAGAAATATGTTGAAGGGTTTTTAGTCGAAGAAATCGAACCCAGGACTTCTTTTTTTGAGCCTAGTACTTATTCTATCGTTCTCTTTTGCCAAATCGCTACATTACGAGGACGTAAACACATTAATACCAATTGTCAAGCGGTGGGTGGCGGCGGTTTTAGGGGTTGAAGAAACAAAGAAATATACGCATATATATAATATATATATATATCTATATATATATATATATATTATATATATATATCATATTATATATATATATATATATATATATATAATATATATATATATATATATATAATATATATATAGATTTTAATTGACAGAATGAGATGAAAACACCAAGGCAGTAAATAGATTTCATAACATTTCCAAGAAAAGGTCTTACAGCTGTTTCCGGGATGTTTTATATATCCCTTCCGCACCATCTCTGATGAAGGGATATATAAAATATCCCGGAAACAGCTGTAAGACCTTTTCTTGATAAATGTTATGAAATCTATTTACTACATTGGTTGTTTTTATCTCATTCTGTCAATTTATATATATGCATGCTAATACGTGACCCACGTTGGACTCCTCACTCGTATCACTATCGAGCCTGGTGCTGCACCATGGTCTATCCATACCACTTACTTAGCGTCTACCTGATACATTTTGGGTCTTTCTGACACCAATACCTTTCATACTCCTACATATCGTGTATATATATATATATATATATATATATATATATATATACACGATGGGTTTCTTTCAATTTCCATATACCACATCCACTCACAAAGCTTTGGTCGGTCCGAAGCTATAGTAGAAGACCCTTGCTCAAGGTGCCATGCAGTGGGTTGCATTGTTTTGGCTTTGGAAAAATATATAATCAAAAGCATATATGAGACGATGCTATACTACTCTATTACTAGACGTACAATGATCTCTTTCCCTAGGCATTCAGACACTAATAACCAGTTGTTAGAATTTCATATACTTATCCTTTAGAGTATAAACATTAAATGAGTACCGGGAGTAATATTAATTTCAAATTTTGGTACAAGTCCAGCAGTTTCGGAGGATGTGGTAAGTCGATTACATAGACCCTGACTGTTCAACTGGTATTTATTTTATCAACCCCGAAAGGATAAAATTGACCTCGGCGGAATTTAAACTCAGAACGTAAAAACGGACGAAATGCCATTAAGCTGTCATCCGGCGTGCTAACGATTCTGCCAGCTCGCCAGTACATGGCGTAATATCAATAAATTAACTCCTGTTCTTTTGTCATTCACTAAATGAGATTCTATCTGTCTGTCTGTCTGTCTGTCTGTCTGTCTGTCCTGTCTGCTGTCTGTCTATCTATCTATCTATCTACGTGGTCTGATCAATAAGTATCCGAACTGTTGCTCTAGTAACAAAGCTAAAGCACGCAGAGTGAAGCTGCTGGCACAGATTGACTTTGATCTTTGCTGAGCATGCGCACTAAGTTTTAACGTTCTAGCTCACTCCCCCTGTTTACAGAAGTGTTTGGAAGTAGAGTGTGTATTGTGTAATTGTGGTATTGACCATGACAGACAAAGTTGAGCAGAGAATCTGCATCAAAGTTTGCCAAAAGCTTGGCGATATCTGCTCAGAGGTCTACGCAAAGTTTTCGAAAAGCTTGCATCATTCTCCACACAATGAAGATCTTGTGCAACTTGAAACCCGAGTGTCCTTTTGGTTAGTTGAATGCAGTTTTGGCACAAACTTGCAGACACGCTTCTCATACCCAAATCTGCAGTGATAATGGACTGAACTGAACCGTAACTAATCTGCACATTCTCTGAAAACTCACGGATGGTGATTCGACGATTTGCCCTCACAGGTGCATGTAGATCTGCGATGTTATTCTCAGTTCTGCTGGTTGCGGCTTTCCCAGAACGTCCATCAATATCGACATTTTTCCGGCCATCTTGGAAACATCTAAACCACTCGCTCACTTGTGTGCGGCTCATACATTCCTCTCCATGCACTTTCTGCAACTTTGTGTAGGCCTCTGAGCAGGTATCGCCATGACAACTTCCTCGGTCATGATCAATGCGACAATCACACGCTACACACCAACTTTCCAAGCACTGCTGTAAACAGCGGAAGTGAGGTAAAACGTTAAAACTTAGTGCGCATGCACAACAGAGTTCAAGGTCAATCTTTGCCTAGTGGCTTTACTCTGCATGCTTTAGCTTCGTTACTATGGCGACAGTCCTGATACTTATTGATCAGCCCTCGTATATATATATATATATATATATATATAAGTAAATATAAGTGATTTTTACCAGTCTGTATAGTTTGAACATTTAGTTCACCTTGCACGTTACTTCAAAAGAGAAATCTACTTCCAAGTCTTTGAACATTTTTTCAACCAATATATCCCTCTTTATTTGTTCTCTACTTAATATTTCTTTACCCCTTCTCTTCCTAGGGTCAGCCTTTGACGTCAGATCTACTAACAGGTTTTTTAAAAATATACTTAATAGCGTTCTGTTTATCATTTATGCAGTCATCAAAATTGTTCTCTTTCTTTCCTGATGAGAAGATTTTTACACCGAATAAAACCAATGTTGTCTTCGAAACATATGTTGAAAGTATGCTCACACATACATAATATATAATATATAATATATATATATATATATATATATATATATATATATATATATATATATATAATATATATATATTACATATATACGACGGGCTCCTTTCAGTTTCTGTCTACCAAATCCACTCACAAGGCTTTAGTCGAACCGGGGCTATAGTATAAGACACTGCCCAAGGTGCCACGCAGTGCGAAGGAACCCGGAACCATGTGGTTGGTAAGCAAGATATATATAATGTGTGTGTGTCGGGAACGTCAAATGAAGGTTGAGTAAAACAAAGTGTTAATCATGTTCTATGGAAGAAATATATATATGGTTCCAGGTTCAGTACTACTGCATGACACCTTAAGCAATTGAATTCTATTATACCTCCGGGCCGACCAAAGACCTGTGAGTGGATTTTGTAGACGGAAACTGAAAGAAGCTAGTCGTATACACGCACAAACACACACACACACACATACACACACACACAGACACACACACACAGACAGACACACACACACAGACAGATACACACACAGATACACACACACACGCACAATGTGTGTTTATCATTGTGATTGTCTTCCATCACCGATTGACAACAAGCGTTGGTTTGCTTACGTCCCCGTAAATTAACAGCTCGGCGTGAAGAGACCAATAGAATAAATACAAGGTATAAAAATATAAGTACTAGGAACAATTTTTTCGACTAATCCTTTCAAGGCAGTGCCCCAGTATTGCCGTGGTCCAATGACTGGAACAAGTAAAAGATAAAATATAGTAGGCAAAGAATTCCAGAGTGGGTGACAATGTCATGGGAAGTATTTGGTAAAAATGCGGCCCTTGTAGATCCTAGACGAGAGTAGTTCAGACAATATGGGTAACGATAGAGCAAATACACGTGTCTCGAATAGGCTCGGAGGAGTACGCAACCGGTTACATACGAGAAACATAAGATATTAGAGTCACAATACATAAGAAAGGGTGATAGAAGATAGTACATCTGTACTCTATCCATGAATCTGTGACCTCGCGCTAAGACAGAAACCAATATAATTATATATTGCCCGCGCCGGGCAAAATGCTTAGCTGTATTTCGTCCGTCTTTACATTTTGAGTTCAAATTCCGCCGAGGTCGATTTAACCTTTCATCCTTTCGGGATCGATAAAATAAGTACCAGTTGAGCACTGGGGTTGAAATAATCGACTTATTTCCTCCCCTGAAATTGCTAGCCTTGTGCCACAATTTGAAACCAATATAAATTATACATGCTTAAGAGAGTCGTTAGATTGTCGAACAAAATAGCATATTTTAAGTTCTCAGTTCAAATACTGTCTTTCATTTTAATATTTTGTGGTTTGTGGCAGGATATCAATGTTAGAAATGAATATAATTATAATTTCTGTTGTTTAAACACAAAGCCCATTGATTATTAATTTTTGGCGGGGGATGAGTATATTACTGGTATCCGTTAAATTGACCTTCGGAAAGAGGATGAGAGGCAAAGTCGACCAGAACTCAGAATAAATAGAAGGATGAAAATAAATACTGTCAGGCTTTTTAGTCTGTTCAGTCTACAGTTTCTGGCAACTCGTCTCCTTTACTAAAAATATAGGCGCGCGCGCACACTCACACATACACATACACTCATGCATGTATACGTATATAATAGGCGCGCGTGTGTAAGTGTGTATTTGTATATGTATTGAGATATTTTTATCAGCCTATGTATGTTTTTAAAGTGAAAGATAGACGAAGATAATCATAACAATAAACAAACAATACAAGAACATTGTACTCTGTTGTGTCAGACGTATCAAATGCTTCAAAACATTGATATTTCTCGCGTAATCTGCGACAATGTCTATTTATTTTAACAAGACATTCTCAGACGTCTTTTTTTCTTTCCCAGCTACTAAATTCTCTGATATTATACGCTACACAATTGCAATATAACTGAAACAGTTTTCAGTCTAAGAAGACAAATGGTACGTAAATTCTTTACAGAAATTTCTTACATTTCCTTCTCATTGTATCATAATATCTTGCTACACAGAATAAGAGAAAGTTCTAAGCTCTTAGCTGGCGTGATGCCCCGCCTATACTATGCAGAAGATATAAACAGATGCTTGGTCATCACAGAGGCAAATGGCTACACACTTGTATTTATAATGTATGTCTGCAGGACCGGTTGATGATCAATTAACGACCTAAGCACTGCTCCAAATTGCTTTTTCCATGACCCTTTTGTTGTCTAACTGACGTCAAACTAGGTTAGTGGTTAGAGCGTCGTGTGGTATTTGTACCTACTCTCGGTGTTCTGAGTTCAGATCCTACCGTAGTCATTGCGTTTTTTTCTTTACGGGTTAATAAAATTAGTACCAATCCACCTTGTACTACGGCCTACTTGGGTAGTAGACTTAACTCGACGCCCAGCTTAAAACCTCTCCCTGGCATTTTGGGTGCCTTTGGTCGAATCCACCTTCTTACAAGACTTTAGATCAGGTCACCAGTTTGAGGTTACCTTCCTCCCTCCTGCCCACTTAAGTCTTGGAGACCCGGTAAAGGGTGATGGGCTTCACCTTTCCTTCTGACTAAAAAGATAGAAGCAAATTTCAAAATATAAGTACTGAAGGTGAAATAACATAAAAATTCGGGGTTCTTCCTAACCTTACGACTTAAATGAGACGTTTTTAGTTATTAATAACATGGTTTACAAAAATTGCTTTTTTGCTCTGAGGCAAGGATGTGAATAGGTGGTTTTTACTAATTTTGATGTGGTGAATTCAGTTTTCTGAACAGTTTTACTCTATCACCTCTGGTGTTTTTGCTTTCACATATCCCATTTTAATTATACTGCATATAAATTCAAAATAGAATGTGTTTATTTCATCTGTTACAAAGGTAGTTTACAGAAAAAAAAAACAGATACAGAACATTGATGGAACTAAATTACTTGGATAACACAATATGCACAAATCATAGTCTAACAGACAGTTAGAAGTGAGTTTTTTGGACGATCTTATGTACTTTGCCTGCGGGATGTCACGCATGAGCATCCAGCAAAAGTCACCCATCATGCTGGCGTTCCACTTGCCTTGGTAGTTGCTCTCCATCTTAGTAATATCTTGGTAGTAGTAATATCTTGGTGGAACCTTTCTCCATGCTCATCACTCACTGCTCCAAGGTTCGGAGGGAAGAAGTTGAGGTGGGAGTGGAGAAAGTGAATTTTAAGTGACATTGGGCATCCAATATTCTCACAAGACTGTAACAACTTCTCTATACACTTTTGGTAATCTAGTACCCTTGTGTTATCAAGAAAGCCATGGCAGACTGACTTAAATGCTTCGCATGCCCTCCGTTCCTTTAAGGTAAGAAGCTCTTCAAAGTCCTTATCCTTCAGCACCTTTCGGATCTGAGATCCGATGAAGGTGCCCTCCTTGAGCTTAGAAGAACACAGAGCTGGGAACAAAGTGCACACGTGTTGGAAGGAAGCACCATTTTTGTCGATGGCTTTCACGAAATTCTTCATTAAACCAAGCTTGATATGAAGAGGAGGAAGAAATATTTTGTCCACCAGAGGATTTTCCTGGACACTGTTTTCAAGGCATGAAAGTACTCCTAGATCCTCAGTCCTTCTGCTTGTAGAGCTTGGACACAGCCTGACTGTCCAAGAGAAAGAGAAAGCAACAGTACTTTGTGAAGCCCACTTGCATACCATTAAGGAGACCATGACCTTGAGGTCCCCGCAGAGACTCCATTGGTACTGGTTGTACTTGACAGCTTCCAAAAGGAATTCCATATTGCCATACGACTCCTTCAGAAGGACTGAGTGGGCAATGGGAATGCTGGGGTATATATTCCCATTGTGCCGGAGCAAAGCCTTGAGATTTCACTTGGAAGAGTCTATGAAAAGACGCCAGTCTGAGGGATTGTGTGGGAAACCAAGGAAGATGAATGAGCCAGGGACATTTGTGCAGTAGTACAACCTGTTTTCCATGCCGAAGAATGAAGCAAAGTTATGGTTCTGTGTCCGGAAACTGGTGATCCTTACATCTGCCTTGACCAGGTTCCACTGCTTAAGCCGGTATGCCAAAGGTCATTCAAGTCTTCCTGCATGATCCAGTTGGGCTCATTGCCACTTGCTACTGAATAAACAGAGACTTTATCTTCAGAAGAGATCGACTTGGCAGAATCTTCCCCGAAGGCATTTCTTCATCTGATGAAGGAAGAAGAGCCTTATTTGTTGGGGGTGTAGGGACACAGAAATAATTAATTGACTGACATGCTCAAGACACCACACGCTGTTTGGCCTGGGAATCGACCCTATGATCTTACAATATATTCACACACATTTATATACTTATATATATATATATATGTTTAAATATTTATATTTTATATTTATTTATGCACATACATACATTCATAATGCATACAAACATACTTATAATATATATATATATATATATATATATATATATATATTATATATATATTATAAGTAGGTATGTATATGTATTATGAATGTATGTGCATAAATAAATGTAATATATATATATATATATATATATATACTATATATATATATATATATATATATATAATTCATGTTTATATACATACATGTGCATTTATATATATATTTAAATAATTTTTTGACTTTTTAATTTATTTATGCACATACACACATACATTATATTATATATATAGATTTATAAATGCTAATACTCACAGGCACACACACCACTATATTGAGTGTGTATGAATAGACACACGTACGGACGTACACTGCTGATAAGAACGCATTAAGACTTGAAAGACTAACGATGATTTAAACTGTCTCAAAAAGAGACTAAATGTCACTTAAAATTATC
>NW_021828846.1:0-7556 GCF_006345805.1 Octopus sinensis
CACCATCCCTTGCCGGAGCCACGTGGAGCTTTAGGTGTTTTCGCTCAATAAACACTCACAACGCGCGGTCTGGGAATCGAAACCGCGATCTTATGACCGCGAGTCCGCTGCCCTAACCATTGGGCCATTGCGCCTCCACTATTTATATTTACACATGCGAACACGTGAGTATGTGTAAAAAATAATGGTGAAGTTACGTAGGCTGGTAGTAAGACTACTGGGCTACCGAGTTCAAGGTTGTGTGTTCAATATCCGGGTCGGGCGGAGCGCTGTGTCCTTGATGAAGGCACTTCTTTTAAAGTTGATTCCGGTTGCATTTGCTGCAAAAATGGTTCATCGGAAATGATTAGCCTGAAAATATTGCAGATAGAAAATGTCAACGGCCTTTGACGGGTATCGGGTAACGGTAACACACACACGGACACACGGACACACACAAACACAGATTGTTATTATCATATATAGGTTCTGATGATGCAAACAACAGAATTTAAACCATGAGAATATATGTGTCTCTTTGTGTGTGTGTGCGTGGGTGTGTGTTTATTGTAATTAACAAATTAATGTGTGTACATGTATGTAATACAGTTATCAAGTAACCATCAAAGGCCGTTGACATTTTGTATCTGTAAAGTTTTCAGCCTATATCTATATAATTATAATTAAAGGATCTTTTCGGTTTGAACGGCAGTTTTTAGCATACTTTCTAGGTAACTAAAAAATTTTAGACTTCATATATTGGTAGAATGTGTTTATAAAACATCTTTTTCTCTTCGCTTTATTGAGAAAATTCTATGGTTTATAAGATATTTGTTGTTTTTTTTCTTCAATTTTTGCAATTTCAACCAATCATTGACGTCTTTTGAGGTAAAAAAAACATTCTGTGCCGTATGAATATGTCCCTCATTTGGATCTTTTCGGTTTGAACGGCAGTTTTTTAAAATCATTTCCACGTAACTAAACACTTTTAAACTTCGTATACTGGTAGAATGTGTTTATAAAACATCTTTTTCTCTTGGCTTTATTGAGAAAATTCTAGAGTTTGTAAGATACTTGTTGTTGTTTTTTCTTCAATTTCTGCACTTTCTACCAATCAATGACGTCTTTTGAGGTAAAAAAAAACATTCTGTGCAGTATGAAAATGTACCTCGTTTAAGAAACAGATTGGGTTTATTTACATTTGTGAAGAAAAAAAGATACCCTTCCCACCCCTAACCCTAAAACAGATTGAAATGCAATAGATCGATACTAAGGTCATAATTATGGGTGAAAATTTCATATGATACTGCTAGAAAAAACTGCCGTTCAAACCGAAAAGTTCCCGATTTTGTTTAACTGATTAGCTTTTTGTTTTCTTCTTCTTTCTGTTTCTCTTTCAGCAGAAAGAAATCGATAGAATAAGTACAAGGCTTTTAAAAAAATTAAGTATTAGGGTCGATTCATTCGACTAAAAGTCCATCATCGTGGTACCCCAGCATGGCCGCAGTCTAATGACTGAAACAAAATTTAAAAAAAAAAACCAAACATAAACCGCTGCGGGCAGGATTCGAACCTGCGCGGGTATAACCCATTGGATTTCAAGTCCAACGCCTTAACCACTCGGCCACCACAGCAGCTGATAGAAGTGACCTACAAATATTATTTGATACGATTTTATTTAATTGATTAGCTCTTCTCTTTCTTTTCTCTGTTTCTTTAGCTTCTTTCCCCAATCTCTCGTCAATCCGTTTGGAAGATATTGATCAGCCCAAAGCTTTAGTAGAAGACACTTGCCGAAGCCGCCACGTCATAGAATCGAACTGGGGACCACGCGGTTGCGAAGCAAAATTCTCAGCTTTAAAAGCTTTAAAAAAATAATTTAAAAAGCGAATAAGTGGCAGGAGTGGCTGTTGGTAAGTAGATTGCTAACCAACCACATGGTCCGGGTCAGTCCCACTGCGTGGCATCTTGGGCAAGTGTCTTCTGCTATAGCCCCGGGCCGACCAAAGCTTGTGAGTGGATTTGGTAGACGGAAACTGAAAGAAGCCTGTCGTATATATATATATATATAGGCGCAGGAGTGGCTGTGTGGTAAGTAGCTTGCTAACCAAACACATGGTTCCGGGTTCAGTCCCACGCGTTGCATCTTGGGCAAGTGTCTTCTGCTATAGCCCCGGGCCGACACAATGCTTGTGTGAGTAGATTTGGTAGACGGAAACTGAAAGAAGCCTGTCGTATATATGTATATATATATATATGTGTGTGTGTGTGTTGGTTTGTGTCTGTGTTTGTTCCACTAGCGTTGCTTGACAAAAGATGCTGGTGTGTTTACGTCCCCGTCACTTAGCGGTTCGGCAAAAGAGACCGATAGAATAAGAATACTGGGCTTACAAAGAATAAGTCCCGCGGTCGATTTGCTCGACTAAAGGCGGTGCTCCAGCATGGCCGCAGTCAAATGACTGAAACAAGTAAAAGAGTTAAAAGGGTAAAGAGTAAGTCTTTGGAAAAGAAGTGGAGAAAGTAACACTACAAAAACCAAAAAAGAAATCGACAAAAAGACACCAAAACCAAGTCGCTGCGGGCAGGATTCGAACCTGCGCGGGTATAACCCATTGGATTTCAAGTCCAACGCCTTAACCACTCGGCCACCACAGCAGCTGATAGAAGTGACCTACAAATATTATTTAATACGATTTTATTTAATTGATTAGCTCTTCTCTTTCTTTTCTCTGTTTCTTTAGCTTCTTTCCCCAATCTCTCGTCAATCCGTTCACAAGATATTGATCAGCCCAAAGCTTTAGTAGAAGACACTTGCCGAAGACGCAACGTCATAGAATCGATCTGGAGATCACGAGGTTGCGAAGCAAAATTCTCAGTTTTAAAAGCTTTATAAAAATATTTTTAAAAAGCGAATAAGTCTTTGGAAAAGAAGTGGAGAAAGTAAAACTACAAAAACAAAAAAGAAATCGACAAAAATACACCAAAATTAGGTTTGTTTATGTCCCCGTGCCTTAGCGATTCAGCAGAAAGAGATCGATAGAATAAGTACCAGGCTTTAAAAAAAATTAAGTATTAGGGTCGATTCATTCGACTAAAAGTCCATCATCGTGGTACCCCAGCATGGCCGCAGTCTAATGACTGAAAGAAAATTTTTAAAAAAATACTAAACATAAATCGCTGCGGGCAGGATTCGAACCTGCGCGGGTATAACCCATTGGATTTCAAGTCCAACGCCTTAACCACTCGGCCACCACAGCAGTTGATACAAGTGACCTACAAATATTATTTGATACGATTTTATTTATTGATTAGCTCTTCTCTTTCTTTTCTCTGTTTCCTTAGCTTCTTTCCCCAATCTCTCGTCAATCCGTTCACAAGATATTGATCAGCCCAAAGCTTTAGTAGAAGACACTTGCCGAAGCCGCCACGTCATAGAATCGAACTGGAGACCACGCGGTTGCGAAGCAAAATTCTCAGCTTTAAAAGCTTTAAAAAAATAATTTAAAAAGCGAATAAGTGGCAGGAGTGGCTGTTTGGTAAGTAGATTGCTAACCAACCACATGGTTCCGGGTTCAGTCCCACTGCGTGGCATCTTGGGCAAGTGTCTTCTGCTATAGCCCCGGGCCGACCAAAGCCTTGTGAGTGGATTTGGTAGACGGAAACTGAAAGAAGCCTGTCGTATATATATATATATATAGGCGCAGGAGTGGCTGTGTGGTAAGTAGCTTGCTAACCAACCACATGGTTCCGGGTTCAGTCCCACTGCGTTGCATCTTGGGCAAGTGTCTTCTGCTATAGCCCCGGGCCGACCAATGCTTTGTGAGTAGATTTGGTAGACGGAAACTGAAAGAAGCCTGTCGTATATATGTATATATATATATATATGTGTGTGTGTGTGTGTGTTTGTGTCTGTGTTTGTCCCCCTAGCGTTGCTTGACAAAAGATGCTGGTGTGTTTACGTCCCCGTCACTTAGCGGTTCGGCAAAAGAGACCGATAGAATAAGTACTGGGCTTACAAAGAATAAGTCCCGCGGTCGATTTGCTCGACTAAAGGCGGTGCTCCAGCATGGCCGCAGTCAAATGACTGAAACAAGTAAAAGAGTAAAAGGGTAAAGAGTAAGTCTTTGGAAAAGAAGTGGAGAAAGTAAAACTACAAAAACCAAAAAAGAAATCGACAAAAAGACACCAAAACTAAGTCGCTGCGGGCAGGATTCGAACCTGCGCGGGTACAACCCATTGGATTTCAAGTCCAACGCCTTAACCACTCGGCCACCACAGCCGCTGATTGTTTAGTTCCACAAATGTCTAAATATTTCTCTAAAGAATGAAAGCGAATAAAGAGATTTAAAACCATTAAAAATATCTGTAAAGTAATTAAAAGTACTAAAGAAGCAATAGAAAATAAAATACGAAACGAACCGCTGCGGGCAGGATTCGAACCTGCGCGGGTATAACCCACTGGATTTCGAGTCCAACGCCTTAACCACTCGGCCACCACAGCAGCTGATAGAAGTGACCTACAAATATTATTTGATACGATTTTATTTAATTGATTAGCTTTCTCTTTCTGTTCTTGTATCTGTTATTTTTGCTTCTTTCCCCAATCTCTCGTCAATCCGTTCACAAGATATTGATCAGCCCAAAGCTTTAGTAGAAGACACTGGCCGAAGACGCAGCGTCATAGAATCGAACTGGAGATCACGCAGGTGCGAATCAAAATGTTTAGCTTTCAAAGCTTTAAAAAAATATTTTTAAAAAGCGAATACGTGGCAGGAGTGGCTGTGTGGTAAGTAGCTTGCTAACCAACCATATGGTTCCGGGTTCAGTCCCACTGCGTGGCATCTTGGGCAAGTGTCTTCTGCTATAGCCCCGGGTCGACCAATGCCTTGTGAGTAGATTTGGTAGACGGAAACTGAAGGAAGCCTGTCGTATATATATATATGTGTGTGTGTGTGTGTGTTTGTGTCTGTGTTTGTCCCCCTAGCGTTGCTTGACAACCGATGCTGGTGTGTTTACGTCCCCGTCACTTAGCGGTTCGGCAAAAGAGACGGATAGAATAAGTACTGGGGCTTACAAGAATAAGTCCTGGGGTCGATTGCTCGACTAAAGGCGGTGCCCAGCATGGCCGCAGTCAAATGACTGAAACAGTAAAGAGTAAAAGAGTAAAGAGTGAGTCTTTGGAAAAGAAGTGGAGAAAGTAAAACGACAAAAACAAAAAAAGAAATCGACAAAAAGACACCAAAACTAAGTCGCTGCGGGCAGGATTCGAACCTGCGCGGGTACAACCCATTGGATTTCAAGTCCAACGCCTTAACCACTCGGCCACCACAGCAGTTGATAGTGAGATCTACAAATGTCTAAATATTTCTCTGATTTAATTTGGAATTTCGTAACTGATTAACTTTCACTTTCTTTCTCCTTCTCACTCTCGTACTCTCTCTCTCTCTCTCTCTTTCTCTCTCCTTCTCCCGTACTCTCTCCCTCTCTCTTTCTCTCGTTCCCTCTCACTGGCTCTCTTCCTTTTTCCTTTCTCAATCTCTTACTATTGCCTCTCACCATGTGGTTGGTTAGCAAGCTACTTACCACACAGCCACTCCTGCGTGTGTATATACATTTGTATGTGCATATAAATATATGTACGCGTGTGCGTGTGCATGTGTGTTTTGCCAAAGGTTTATAAGAAGATGTTACCGATAACACAACATTGAGGAATCGAACTTGAGACGACGAGACTGCAAAGCAAATTCTTAGTTATTCAACGGCACTTTCATCTAATATTTAAAAAGAATGAAAGCGAATAAAGCGATTTAAACCCATTGAAAAAATCAGTAAAGTAATTAAAAGTACTAAAGAAGCGATAGAAAAAAAAAAAGGACACGAAACAGACCGCTGCGGGCAGGATTCGAACCTGCGCGGGTACAACCCATTGGATTTCAAGTCCAACGCCTTAACCACTCGGCCACCACAGCCGCTGATTGTTCGGTTCCGCAAATGTCTAAATATTTCTCTAAAGAATGAAAGCGAATAAATCAATTTAAAACCATTGAAAAAATCAGTAAAGTAATTAAAAGCACTAAAGAAGCAATAGAAAAAAATACGAAACGGACCGCTGCGGGCAGGATTCGAACCTACGTGGGTATAACCCATTGGATTTCAAGTCCAACGCCTTAACCACTCGGCCACCACTGCCGCTGATTGTTCGGTTCCGCAAATGTCTAAATATTTCTCTAAAGAATGAAAGCGAATAAATCAATTTAAAACCATTGAAAAAATCAGTAAAGTAATTAAAAGCACTAAAGAAGCAATAAAAAAAAATACGAAACGGACCGCTGCGGGCAGGATTCGAACCTGCGCGGGCATAACCCATTGGATTTCAAGTCCAACGCCTTAACCACTCGGCCACCACAGCAGCTGATAGAAGTGACCTACAAATATTATTTGATACGATTTTATTTAATTGATTAGCTTTCTATTTCTTTTCTTTTCTCTGTTTCTTTTGCTTCTTTCCCCAATCTCTCGTCAATCCGTTCACAAGATATTGATCAGCCCAAAGCTTTAGTAGAAGACACTTGCCGAAGACGCCACGTCGTAGAATCGAACTAGAGATCACGCAGTTGCGAAGCAAAATTCTTAGCTTGAAAAGTTTTTTTTAAATATTTTAAAAAAGCGAATAAGTGGCAGGAGTGGCTGTGTGGTAAGTAGCTTGCTAACCAACCACATGGTTCCGGGTTCAGTCCCACTGCGTGGCATCTTGAGCAAGTATCTTCTGCTATAGCCCCGGGCCGACCAAGGCCTTGTGAGTAGATTTGGTAGACGGAAACTGAAAGAAGCCTGTCGTATATATGTATATATATACATATGTGTGTGTGTGTGTGTTTGTGTCTGTGTTTGTCCCCATAGCGTTGCTTGACAACCGATGCTGGTGCGTTTACGTCCCCGTCACTTAGCGGTTAGGCAAAAGAGACCGATAGAATAAGTACTGGGCTTACAAAGAATAACTCCCGGGATCGATTTGCTCGACTAAAGGCGGTGCTCCAGCATGGCCGCAGTCAAATGACTGAAACAAGTAAAAGAGTAAAAGAGTAAAGAGTAAGTCTTTGGAAAAGAAGTGGAGAAGTAAAACTACAAAAAACAAAAAAAGAAATCGACAAAAAGACACCAAAACTATGTCGCTGCGGGCAGGATTCGAACCTGCGCGGGTACAACCCATTGGATTTCAAGTCCAACGCCTTAACCACTCGGCCACCACAGCAGTTGATAGTGTGATCTACAAATGTCTAAATATTTTTCTGATTTAATTTTGAATTTCGTAACTGATTAACTTTCACTTTCTTTCTCCTTCTCACTCTCGTACTTTCTCTCTCTCTCTCCTCTCTCTCTCTCTCTCTCCTTCTCCTGTACTCTCTCTCTCATTCCCTCTCACTGGCTCTCTTCCTTTTTCCTTTCTCAATCTCTTACTATTTTTACTATTGCCTCTCACGTATATGTATATACGTATGCGTGTGTATATACATTTGTATGTGCATATATATATATATATATATATATATATATATATATATATATATATATATATA
>NW_021828847.1:0-7323 GCF_006345805.1 Octopus sinensis
CAAGAGACATGTGGTTGCATAAACGATTAATAAATAACTTGGTTGGCTGAACAGTGGCTTATATTCTTGAATGAAGGAAAGGTTTATTAAACGAGAACCAGCTGGTTGGTCGGAGAGTTGGTAGCTAGAAGACATCCGTCACTTCTTGGTACACTATAACATAACAGTTACAACTCCTCTAATACTATGACGTCACTGCTACAACACCTTTGGACATAAATCTTCTGAATCAGAGTTAAACTATGACTAAACAAAATTCGATACATCTAATCTAGTGACAACATGATTTTCAGTTTTGTGTATCACGATGAAGTTTGATACAAGCTTACACACGTCTGTTTATCGAAGATAAGGATTTGGGAGATAATCCCTAATTTTTTGTAATTGGTTGAATCAGTTAAATGATTTACAGATGAATTGAAATTATTCAATAATAAAAATTGATACAAGACCATACGTTTTTAGTGTCAATTTAAGAGACACAGGTTGTATTACTGGTACTTATTTTAGCGACTGGAGAGAATTAAAGAGCAAACTAAACAGTGGAGGGACAAAATCACTTGTGGGTAAACTGGTGGTTAGGGTTAGGGTTAGGGTGACGCAAGAAGAGCAAAAGCAGCAGCAGTAGTAGCAGAAAGAAAAAGAAGAAGAACAACAGCAACAACAGTGGAGGCGCAATGGCCCAGTGGTTTGGGCAGCGGACTTGCGGTCGGAGGATCGCGGCTTCGATTCCCAGATCGGGCATTGTGAGTGTTTATTGAGCGAAAACACCTAAAGCTCCACGAGGCTTCGGCAGTGGGTGGTGGCGACCCCTGTTGTACTCTTTCGCTCCAACTTTCACTCTTTCTTCCTGTTTCTTGTCCCCGACTTCCTACGCAACCGGTGAGCCTGGATGCGCATTCATCCATCTATCGATGCTCTCGGTGTCGGGGGTTGACCTGCTTTCTCTTCTGCGGGTCTTATTACGAATAGCAAAGGACCACGGTTCGGACAGTTCGGACCGGACCGCTCAACAGCAACAGCAACAGAAGAAGAAGAAGAAGAAGAAGAAGAAGAAGAAGAAGAAGAAGAAGAAGAAGATAGCAACATGATTTTCATTTAGACCACCAACGCTATTCCACCGTCACCCATATTACCGCAGCTGTTGCTGCCGCCTGCTTTGCTGTTGACGCTGCTGCTCCTACCACCACCGTCGACAACCACCACCAACAACAACTACTACTACTACAGAAACAACAATAAAAATGCTACCGGCAACAGTGACACAATCACCACTACTATTACCACAACCACCTCCACCACTGCCGCCACCACCACCACCACTACCATTCTCCTATATTAAAAGCCATTCCGGTCACTCCAGCACCCCCCCTCCTCGGATTGACCATTATCAGTGTCAGCACACCTACATTAACCTGTCAGCAGATTTCATCTAAGAAAGACACGATCAATCTCCACATGCTCCCCTCCTCCCCACCATCCCGACCCCCCCCCCCCTGCAAACGTCTTGGAAGAAATTAATCAATAATTCAGATATTTATGTATTCTGTACTGACGATAACAACAACAACAACAACAGCATAGACAACAAAATAATGACAGTAACGGCGATGGCGGTGGCCACGGCGGCAACGTCGGCGGCGGCACCAGCAGAGGCGACGACGGCGGTGGCCACGGCGGCGGCACCAGCAGAAGCGACGACGGCGGCAGCATCGGCGGCGGCACCAGCAGAGGCGACGACAGCGGTGGCCACGGCGGCAGCGTCGGCGGCGGCACCAGCAGAGGCGACGACGGCGGCAGCGTCGGCGGCGGCACCAGCAGAGGCGAAGACGGCGGTGGCCACGGCGGCACCAGCAGAGGCGATGACGGCGGTGGCCACGAAGATGGTAGCGGTGGTGGCATTGACAATAACCATGCTGGCGACCTCGACGACGAGAGTAACAACAGTAACAAGAAGACCGATAACATCAACAACATCAGCAGTCAGAGCGAGTGTCTCTGCTCTTTTTTTTTTTTTTTTGGTACAGTGAGTGATAATCTTGAAGCAGGTGATATATAACTTACACTCACACAGACACAGGAAAATAATGATACTATCACACACACACACGCACACACACACACGATAGCTAAAAGAGCACTTGTGCGTTAATGCAAAAAAACACACGTTGAAGCCGGAGAGCTGGCAGAAACGTTAGCACGCCGGGTGAAATGCTTAGCGTTATTTCGTCTGCTGCTATGTTGTGAGTTCAAATTCCGCCGAGGTCGACTTTGCTTTTCATCTTTCCGGGGTCGATTAAATAAGTACCAGTTACGCACTGGGGTCGATATAATCGACTTAATCCGTTTGTTTGTCCTCTCTGTGTTTAGCCCCTTATGGGTAGTAAAGAAATAGGTATTTCGTCTGTTTTTATGTTCTGAGTTTAAATTCTGCCGAGGTCGACTTTGACTTTCATCCTTTCGGGGTCGATGAATTAAGTACCAGTTGCGGACTGGGGTCGATGTAATCGACTTAATGCCTTTGTCTGTCCTTGTTTGTCCCCTCTATGTTTAGGCCCCCGTGAGCAATAAAGAAATAAGAAACGTTAGTACGCCAGGTGAAACGCTTAGCGGTATTTCGTCTGTCTTTTCGTTCTGAGTTTAAATTCCGCTGAGGTCGACTTTGCCTTTCATCCTTTGGAAGTCGATAAATTAAGTACCAGTTGCGGACTGGGGGCGATGTAATCGACTTAATCCCTTTGTCAGTCCTTGTTTGTCCCCTCTATGTTTAGCCCCTTGTGGGCAATAAAGAAATAAGAAAAGTTAGCACGCCAGGTAATAATGCTTACCGGCATTATATGCTTAGCGATATTATATATCACATTCTGTAACAATACATCACTAAGGAAGCGTTTAAGATATGCTATTTGGTTGTTCTGTCATGAAATAAATGCGTGAATTCCATCTGGTGACACTGCACAGAAATCTGAACACCAAATCCGCTAGATGCACAGAGTAAATATCAATCGTTTCGAATGCTAATGCAAATAAAAGCAAGCATAAATATATGAACTTTGCCGTTTAGAGTGATATGCACTTGGTAAAGTATTATTTTATCAACTTCCGAATAGCATCACATATGAAAATCATAAATTTGTAATATGGAAATGGAAAACATTAGGATAAAGAAAACAAACGAATGGTACTCCATTTTAACTCTTTGATGTTGAACTGAATATGCAATAAAATAAAAACTCTATTCACATTCACACACGTAAGAGTACCATACCTAATGTAATACAATATTACTTCTCTGAACCCAAGCTTCAAAAACTACCAATGTCCTACATATAATTTTATTATATTCCATAGGCAAATACAAACGACGTAATGACTCCAATTCAATCTATCACAGCCTTTCTGTACCGTAATCGTCTACCTCCACTTCGCCGCCATTTTCTTCGATTCCATGGGAAAATGTACTTACAAGAAAGGTTTGTTGTTACAATCAACAGTTATTGGCCTATTGTGTTGTAAATATATCTACCGCTATATATTTGTATATATTTAGCAATGGATTCCACAGACAATATGAAAATATGCAGTAAGTAAGCAGAAAAATCATTGAAACCTCTTACAAAGTTACATGCTTTCAAATAACTGCAGATTGTAACAAACAATTATGGAAATGTTCAAATCGACTCATTTTTGGAACTCTATATGGAAGACCAGTAGTTTCCCACGCATACCAGCCTCCCCTCTCTACACCACTGATGTTATCCAAGGGAACGGCAAAGGCCGATACAGTTTGGCACCTGTGACGTCACAACTCATTTCTACTGCTGAGTGAACTGGAGAGACGTGAAATAAAGTGTCTAGCTCAAGAACACAACACGCAGCCTGGCCCGGGATTCGAGCTCACAAACTCACGATCGTAAGCTCGACGCTCTAACCACTGAGCCATGTGTCTTCACGATATAATATATATAATAATATTATAATATATATAATATTATATATATATATATATATATATATATATATATATATATATTATATATATATATATATATATATATAATATATATTATATATATTATATAATGCATATAATCAATAATAAATCTCTAATGGCAAATATACGTCACGATGTTGTTGCAGCTACTGTTTATAACTCGCTCTGAGATTTATTATTGCTTGTTTACACTTTTTCGATATCAGTGTCTTTACGATACTGGAATAAGTATATGTATTTGTGAAGGGAACCTACATTTCATCGACAACTGTGATTGTCACACGCCGATGACGGGTCAATACCCAGAAACTCGAGTCCATGTGTATCATAAGTTGAAGACGGGAAGGATAGTTTCCCTTTGCAAATACTGATAGGGCACAGAAAGTGTGTCTATAGCCAGCTGGAGGATGTGTCCACCCGTATGGGTTAGCCATATTTAAATGGCAAATATACGTCACAATATATATGAAATATATAATATAATATAAATGTAATATAATATATATATAATATAATATATATAATAATATATGTAATGAATACATTTATATATACATAGAGCGTGCATGTGTGTGTGTAAAGATGCCACTTTGACCTTAAGAAAATTCTGTTTGTCAAAACAAACACCAGTTGAGTTAAATCAGCAATGTCCGTAGTTACACAATACCACGAAATATAAAGGATAAACTGGAGGATACTTCCTCTAGAATACCTACTTAGCATCTTCGTTCTGCTGGCTCATATGTCGACATATTTACTCCAAGGAGTATATTTTACGAGTAAATAAGCTGAAACAATTAGAACACTTGAGTATTACGTGCATTCTTTCATATCAACTGAGTGTAATAATGAAATAACTGTCACTCCGACATTGTACAATAAGAAAACAAAAAGTGGCGCATGCGTACTCGTTATAAACGTACTCGTTATGCATACACACACACACATACATCCACACACACATACATCCACACACATAGACACACGCACATACACACACACACGCACATACACACACACACGCACATACACGCGCACCCCACCCCACGCACGTACACAGTAATACACATATATCTCCACATAACACAACCCATACAAACACTCACATACACACACGCTCATACACACACACATGCACACATACGCACGCACACACACACGCCCACATACACGCGCACACACATCAATGCACATATACCTCACATATACTTCTGACACACTCCACACACACGCGCGCACACAACACACATACATGCGCGCATGCACACGCTAACACACAACACATACATACATGCGCACACACACACAAACATACACATGCACAGGAATGCACACACACCTAACCAACACAACCCCACGCACACACAGGCACACACACCTATATACACATACACGCGCACACATACACGCACACATACCTCGACACACATCTCCACGTTCACACGCATATACACACGCACACTCAGAGGAACGCACATATACTCCACAGACACAACCCACGCACAAACCCCCGCACACACATCCACACACGCACATACACACACATACACACATACATGCACACACACGGACCCATGCACACACTACACACAAAGCACGCACTACACGCACAACACACCCACAACATATACACACGTACATACACAACACTTGCATACGTACATACAGGTGCACACACACCTTTCTTCTAACCATTCCTCTAAAGTTTCAGACAACAAAATGAAGCAGGGATAGCATGAATTTATCATAGAGTGCCATCTTGAAATTGAATACAGGAAGTGATTGTATAGTAACTGAGAAGATATTGGAGTGCCATATCTCAAGGAGGGAGTCTATCTCTCTCTCTCTCTCTCTCTTCTCTCTCTCTCACTCTCTCTCTAACACTATTGTTTACACTAGGACTAAACATCAATGCTTTCTTCTGCGGAAGAGAAATAACCCATTCGCCCCTAAAAGGGATCCTTATATATAGCCAAGGGAAACAACCCATTCATGTTCGTAAATTATTTCGTATAAATCAAATTGATTATGCTTAAGAGAAAGCAATTAGCTCACAAGAAGACAAAAACACCAACATGAAACGTTGCTTCGTTACGGACAGCCTCAAAGTATGTAACAAAATTATTTGTAACATAAAAATCTACCATCTGCTTACGATATTCCCTTAGGATATACAGTTAGTGTTAGGCCTCCGTAAACGTTCCTCAATCATTCCAAAACAAGAAAGCACTACAAGCTAGATCCTCAACATCTCTGAGAAAAGACTGACAGAGTTCTTGAGAAAGTATTTCTTGGCTGATGAGCGAAGAACTGAAACAAGTTTACCGTAACAGGCCTCCAACTGAAATCATTTCTGCGTATCAAAAGAACAGGAATACCAAAGTCATGAGAAACAGAAACAAAGAACTCAGAGCGACTGCAAGATCGAAAATTATCTATCTAATTGTAATCAGAGTAGTTTTATCTTGGATTAACGACCGACATATTAGCTCTCTGAGATTCCATCTCCTCGTTTCCACACGCAAGGCATTATTACTTAAACGCCGTTATAATGGAGAAGACATTCTCTGTGTATATGGAGCAAACCTTCGAACGGATAACTACAAACACACATCTTGAATATAACATGTCTATGTGTGGCTGTATAATGATAAGCGTGCCAACCATGATCCTATAGATATGTTTCTCATTTCTTTCAAAAACATGAAAAAAGTCAAGGTAGAAAATGCTAAAATGATTTTATAAAACACGTTTCGGTACCGGTTTCATTCATTGAGACATTTTCAACTGTAAGTATAGAAAACAATTAAATTTTGGAAAAATTAAATGAAAAGGTACTACTGCTCCGGGCCAGAGCATGCCTGGAAGTGATGACATCTAAGAAATAAGCATAATCAATTTGATTTATACGAAATAATTTACGAACATGAATGGGTTATTTCTCTTGGTTATATATAAGGATCCCTTTTAGGGGCGAATGGGTTATTTCTCTTGGATGTTTAAAAATAATATATTTGTTTTATATAGTAGATATAAGAATCCCTTCCTGGGGCTCTATTATCGAGTTGTTCAACAATCTAACTATGTCACTAGTTTTCCAGACATGAACTCTAATCACGTGTCAAGTTTCATAAAAATCGATAAAACGATGTAGGAGGAGTTAGATAACAACGCCACAAACAAACGCATCCACAGATTTCCACATATATACATATGTGAGTGTGTGTGTGTGTGTGTGTGTGTGTGTGTGTGTGTGTGTTTGTACAATAAAACAATGAAATTTTTTCATAAAATATATAATATATAATACAAAAATCTGGCGTGTGATT
>NW_021828848.1:0-7509 GCF_006345805.1 Octopus sinensis
TTTACAACAATGCTTGGAAGGAAGGTGCGTAGCGTGTGACCGTCGCATTGATCATGACAGAGAAAGTTGAGCAGAGAATCTGCATTAAATTTTGCCAAAAGATCGGCGATACCTGTTCAGAGGCCTAAGCAAAGTTTTCAAAAAGATTTCATCGTTCTCGGCACAATCAAGGAAATCTTGCGCTACTGAATCCCAAGTGTCCTTTTGGTCAACTGAAAGCAGTTTTGGTACAAACTTGGCAGACGCATGTCCCACAACCCTCTGAAACGTAACTAATCTGCACATACTCTGATAACTCACGGATGGTGATTCGACGATTTCCCTTCACAGCTGCAAGCATATCTACGATGTTTTACTAAATTCTACTGGCTGTGGGTCATTATTATTATTATTATTATTACTATTATTATTATTATTATTATTATTATTATTTTATTATTATTATTATTATTATTATTATCATTATTATTATTATTATTATTATTATTTTATTATTATTATTATTATTATTATTATTGCTATTCTTATTATCATCATCAACATTATTGAAGGCGGCGAGCTGGCAGAAACGTTAGCACGCCGGGCGAAATACTTAGCGGTATTTCGTCTGCCGCTACGTTCTGATCTCAAATTCCGCCGAGGTCGATTCATCCTTTCATCCTTTCGGGGTCGATTAAATAAGTACTAGTTACGCACTGGGGTCGATATAATCGACTTAATCCGTTTGTCTGTCCTTGTTTGTCCTCTCTGTGTTTAGCCCCTTGTGGGTAGTAAAGAAATAGGTATTTTGTCTGCCGCTACGTTCTGAGTTCAAATTCCGCCGAGGTCGACTTTGCCTTCCATCCTTTCGGGGTCGATAAATTAAGAACCAGTACTGGGGTCGATGTGATTAATTAGTCTCCTCCCGCCAAATTTGAGGCTTTGTGCCTCCAGTAGAAAGGATTATTATTATTATTATTATTATTATTATTATTATTATTATTATTATTATTATTATATTATTCAGTAGTCTTATTTTTATCACGTGCTATCACTGCACTACCAAGCACAGCTCTGTGTGCCTTGGGTATGTGCTGTGGTTTGTTGTGATGTTCTTATGGTTACTGTATTGAAAGTGTTTCACGTAGGAGGTGTGCAGTGCCTAGTAGTGCTATGTTATATATATTTGTTAGTCCTGGTGTTTTTGTTACGTATTTGTCTGAATAGTATTTTATCATACCTAATACGCCTACTATGATAGGAATTGTTTCTATTTTTAGAGCTCATCCTACACTGTGGCGAGTCAGTGCTTTTATCAATATGATATTTGGAGTAGTTTGTTCTGAGAGCTTGTTCTTCAGCGCTGCACTCTAAATGCCTCAGAGGGTTCTTTTAAGTCTCCTTTCTGCAGCCATTGCCAGGTTCTATTCCAATCAATCTCATCTTTATTCTTCAAGAACTGACTCTGCATTTCCATGTCCTGTGCATGTTTGTTACAGTCACTTGCCGAGACACACACAGCATCCTAGGGCGAATGAAAGATAAGAGATGTTACAATGTGCCCGAAAACATGGGGAGGGGAAGAGGTAGAGGCAGAAAAATAAATGAACCCATTATTATTATTATTATTATTATTATTATTATTATTATTATTATTATTATTATATCATCATCATTGAGTGAGAGAGCAGTGCATTCCATCAAAGTGACACTGGGGTAAAATATACGAAGCCCATCATGAATACCCGTCTGATAAGGGTACACTAGGCATCACAACCATATGTGCGCAACATGGTGATCTCATATCAAGATAAACAGCACATGACCTTGCAGGTGAAGCCCAGTTAGAATTTTCTTCAGGTCGAGTAGCCCATCCCGCTCAAAAGGTCCCTGAATAAGGATTAATGATGTTGAACGAAACACCCATGTTTCTAATGGTGAATTATCCAAACCTCTAAGAATTCCTTTCAACACACGGCTATGATGCTCCCCCACTACTTCTGCCCGTGGTCAGAGATGCACATATAATCAGCCACTAAGGGACATGCTCAACTGGTTACGGTCAAACAACTGACAAGCAAATCTGTGGTATTGAGCAGAATATTTGCTATAGCCCATTATTATTAGTATCATCATCATCATCATCATCATTATTATTATTATTATTATCATTATTATTATTATTATTATTATTATTATTATTGAGTGAGAGAGCAGTGCATGCCATCAAAGTGACACTGGGGTAAAATTACGAACCCAATATACCCATCATGACTACCCGTCTGATAAAGGTACACCAGGCACATGCATCACAACCATATGTGCGCAACATGGTGATCTCATATCAAGATAAACAGCACATGACCTTGCAGGTGGGGCCCAGTTAGAATTTTCTTCAGGTTGAGTAGCCCATCCCGCTCAAAAGGTCCCTGAATAAGGGTTGTTTAAGGATGTTGAAAGAACCACCCATGTTTCCAGAGGTGAATTATTCAAACCCCAAAGAATCCCTCTCAACACATGGCTATGATGCTCCCCCACTACTTCTGCTCGTGATCAGAGATGCACATATCGTCAGCCACTAAGGGACATGCTCAACTGGTTAAGGTCAAACAACTGACAAGCAAATCTGTGGTATTGAGCAGAATATTTGCTGTAGCCCATCTTTTATACCAAGACAAAACAATGTACATGATAACACTTCCAATCAGTTAAGATCAGAAGCCATGAGAGCCACTGCCTGGTACTGCATCTATTATCATTATTATTATTATTATTATTATGTTTTTGTGAACTCTTAGTGGTTAATACAGAAAAACATTATTATTGATGTTGCTACTGTTGTTGCTACTGCCGCGTCTGCTGCTGCTGCTACTATTATTTTAAATACAATTTCTTGCCACTCGATTCCATACAGAGGTCACTAACAATATATTTTATCGTTTAGTTTTTCTTAGGGAGGGTTCTTCTTGGTTTTTATGTTTCTTTTATTTTTGGTGTTGGGCGTTTTTATTTTTTACTGAAAACAATGCTATCTCGGTGTAGCCAAGCTGCTCTGTATGATGTACGAACAGACACACACACTCACATACACACACACACACACACACACACAGTCTTACATATACACACACTCATACACACCCATATGCACACACTCATACACACGCGCGCGCGCAAACACTTACAAACACATCCAAACACACACACACACGCGCGCACACGCACGCACATACACACACATTTACACATACACAGACAAACGCACACACATTGATACAGACAAATACTCACACACCCATACATACATACCTATACTTACGTAAATAAACCTAATCATATATATATATATATATAATATATACATACATACATACACATACATACACTTCAAAATGGTGTAGAGAATCACATATGCACACAGACATAAAATAACATACACACACACACACACATTCACACACATATGTACGCACACACATATACACCCACGCTTACAAACACATACACACACACATACATAGCCAACGTAGGTATCGCACAACCAGATTCCCTCATCTCACATGCTCTCTCTCCATCCCTCTTTTCCACTCTCCCCACTCTCCCCACCTTCTCTCTCTCTCTCTCTCTCTCTCTCTCTCTCTCTCTCCGTGCCGAACAAAAATAGACTTTGATTTGTCACCTGCATGCAGTATTGCTTCAAATAATGGTCATTGTCATAATCATCATCACCATCATCTTCATCAGCATCATCATCATCATCATCATCATCATCATCATCATCATCATTATCATCTTCATCATCATCTTCATCATCATGTTCATCATTATCATCATCATCATCATCATCATAATCATCATCACCATCATCTTCATCAGCATCATCATCATCATCATCATCATCATCATCATCATCATCATCTTCTTCATCATCATCTTCATCATCATCATCATGATATCTTCATTATCACATCTTTATCATCATCATCATCATCATCATCATCATCATCATCATCATCATCATCATCATCATCATCATCATCATCTTCATTATCATCTTTATCATCATCATCATCATCATCATCATCATCATCATCATCATATTATCATCATCATCTTCATCGTCATCTTCATCATAATCATCATCATCATCATCATCATCATCGTCGTCATCTTCATCATATTCATCATCAGTGCCATCATTCATCATCGTCGTCGTCGCCGTCCTCCTCATCACCATGACCACCATCAACACCACCACCAGCATCATAAATGACGACGACTACGACTGCAACAACGACATATACAACAACAACAACAACAACACCACACAGCAGCAGTGAGAGTTTCTATGGTCAAAGACAATTATTATAACAGATGACAGCTTCGTATTTTGGTCGACAGGCAGTGCTTGCGCTGCTGGAGAATAATTTCTTTTGTCTGCACATCTGGCGGCCTCTGGCGGCAGAATAAAGATTGGCAAGGACAGTGAACTGCACAGCCTGGCCAAGACCAATCTCTCGTCTTCGAAATTTCCATTGCAATATTGGTTTTCATAGAAGAATAAGGCTGGGTGTTCTTCAATCACTAGGACAATCTGCTGCGCATATGTATATGAGTGTGTGTATGTGTGTGTGTGTGTGTGTGCGCGTGTGTGTGTGTGTGTGTGTGTGTGTGTGTGTGTGTGTGTGTTTGTTTGTGTGCCTGTATACATATATGTACGTATATATGTGTGTATACATATATATACATATATTTATATAGATACACACACATATATATATTATAGCTACATGCAGACACACATACTTATATATTTCGGAGTATATATAGATAGAAACACACACACATGCATATATTTATGTATAAAAATCTATATGTATATATATATATTTATGTATAAAAATATATATATATATATATTCTATAATATATATTTATATATATAATATATATATATATACGTGTATATATGCATTCTATATAGACATAAATACACACATACGTACATGCATAAAACATGCATACATACACCCATATCTACATATATAATACATACAAACATACATACATATAATTTAGTAAATGTTGAGGTGTTCTGCATACAATGACATAGGACATTACAAGAACCACTTCGAAACAGGAATAAGGAAAAAACATCCCCAGTGACGCCATAGTTCGCTGGATAATCTTATTGTTGATTTCCCAAACCCTTTATCTTAAAATAACCACGATATTTTATCTGGGGTTTTTTTAAAGCCTGACGGGGGTTTTTTTCTGATGTATACATCAATTTCCTTCATTTTATATATATATATATATATATATATATAATAATCTATGGTATCTCCCACAGAGAAAGTGTTTACATATCCCCTGAGGAAACACAGCTACATCCCATAATGCAAGGAAACGGTTGCGTGATCAAATACCCGCACGCCTGGAGAACTGCGTAGAAACAATTGTAGAGACTGAAAATGTCCAACTGTAGTCCTTGTTGTTGACTCCAATCTTTTTCAATTATCTGTTCACTCAGGACAGAAGACCAAACGCAAACCTGGAAGAGCGAATAACATTACTACAAGATAGCACGGGGTGAAATGTGAAGGTGGATGAGCTTCGTACTCTACTACGTTCTTAACAGAATATACCGTTACAGTGGAGGCGCAATGGCCCAGTGGTTGGGACATCGGCGTGGCGGTCGTAGGATCGCGGTTTCGATTCCCAGACCGGGCATTTTGAGTGTTTATGCAGAGAAAACACCTAAACCTCCACGAGGCTCCGGCAGGGAGTGGTAACGAACCCTGCTGTAGTCTTTCACCACAACTTTCTCTCACTCTTTCTTCCTATTTCTGTTGTACCTGTATTTCAAAGGGCCAGCCTTGTAACGCTCTGTGTCACGCTGAGTCTCCCCAGGAACTATGTTAAGGGTACTCGTGTCTGTGGACACTTGCACGTCAATTTCACGTGCAGGCTGTTCTGTTGATCAGATCAACTGGAACCCTCGTCGTCGTAACCGACGGAGTGCTATGATGATACCGTAACTATATATATATACACACATTCATATATATATATATATATATATATATATATATATATACACGCATACAGATATAAATACATACGTACGTACATACATACATACATACATACATACATACATACATATACATATATAAATATTAAAAAAGTGTACGTTTAAGCACAAGAGAAAATTACCTTTTAACAGGTAATTTTTTACATGCTAGAAATAGCAGCCAATACAGCCAAAACCACGATTTAGTAGCAATTTTCGAAGGGATTGAAAAATTAAAACTTTTAACTTGTTATTTATTATCGGTTATTTATTATTCGCTACCCTATAAATGTATTTTATGGATATATATATATATATATATATATATATATATTCATATCATTTTTTTCGATATCTGAAGAGATAGCGGCGTGGTTTTCCGCCCCGACATCCGGTGTCAGCTGTTCACTACCAGTGAACTAAAGTAACACCCCTTATTTTTCGAGCACCTACCGGAGTATTCGAGCGGTTCCAAGCAGTGATGTTTTCTGCTAGTGCTTCACCATTATTGAAACCCCTATTCAGTCCATGTGCTTCTCAAGCTTAGACAAATTTCAAGCTCTGTTCCTACAGTAGAAAGGATTATTATTATTATTATTATTACTATTATTATTATATTCAGGTCACTGCCTGGAATCGAACTCGGAATCTTGGTTTGTAGCTCGTGCTCTTAACCACTACGCCATATGCCCGAAGGTATATATTTCTCATTTCTTAAATATAGAACTGTACTATCTATCTATCTATCTATCTATCTATCTATCTATCTATCTATCTATCTAACTATTTCTTTCTCATGATATTTTCCTCCTTACCAAACTGTTCAATGACCAGGAAAAAAACACGACAATAAATCAAAAGATCAATAGACAATAGGAATTGTTTGGTCACGAAGAATTATTCCACCCGGTTCGCTCCTGTCGGTAACATCTGGTTTATGAAAACTATATCTAAGCAGAAATATATGTGTACATATGTATGGATATATGTAGATTTCTGCCAGTATACATTATAAAACATTTATAAAATTTACAATTGTAAGAGAGAAAAGTCACTTCACTCTGTGTGTGTGTGTGTGTGTGTGTGTTGTGTGTGTGTGTGTGTTGTGTTTATATGCGAAACTGTGTCCATACGTTTTGTGAAAATTTATTCGAGTACACTCACGTTAGGCATAACTACATTTATAAAGTAACTAATGATATGTAAATACTGAACAGAAAAATATTTATATATATATGTGGGGAGGGGTGCGTGTGTGCATGTGTGAATATACATTTACATATATATATACATACATAAATATATAAATATATACATAAATGTATGTATGTGTGTCTGCGTGCATATATATATATATGTATGTATGTATGTATGTATGTATGTATGTATGTATGTATGTATTTATATCTGTATGCGTGTGTATATATATATATGTATGTGTGTGTGTGTGTGTG
>NW_021828849.1:0-7502 GCF_006345805.1 Octopus sinensis
CATACTATTACTATCACCCCATTACCATCATTCAGTATGTTATTTCAGTATGTTGGTTTAGTGTTCAGTCCCCCTTTTTCTCACATACCCACTCTTTCTCTTTCTCTCTCTCTATCTCTCTATCTCTCTCTCTCTCTTATTATCACTGCCACCGCCACTATCAACACTACTACTTTTGATAAAAACATCATCGACTCTCCCTAAATTTCTTTGTCTTTCTTTCTCTACCTCTTTTTTTTTACTCTCGCCCTTTCTCTGTCTGTCTTCGCCACCGCCCTTACCGTCTGTACGCATACTATTACTCAGAAGTGTCAATCAATAATGAGAGGAGGGGTTCGAACTGTGACACACTGACACACAGAAATTAGCTTTTGTATTTATTAAATTATATTATGTCATATATATGTATAATAACATATCGAGGCGATGACTGTCAGTAATCAATTATGGTGGAATGGCTATGCTTAAAGAATGGCCAATGAACGACTACCGAAAACCATCTTCTATACTGAACTGGCAACAAGAAATCAGCAGCATAGAGGACCACAGCTGAAGTTCAGAGACGTCCTGAAGATAGATAGATAGATAGATAGATAGATAGTAGATAGATAGATAGATAGATAGATAGTAAGATAGTAATAGATAGATAGATAGATAGATAGATAGATAGATAAGTTTCTTTATTGGCCACACAGGGCTGCACACAGATGGGACAAGTTACAAAGTAGAGCTTTTCTTTTGGGGGATGAGAAAAATAAAGGTGGCGTAGGTTTTCGATCAAAAGGGATCGTTAAAGAGAAAAAAGTACAAAAAAAAGAAAGGAAAAAAGAGGAAAAGAAAAAAAAGAAAAAAGGGAAAAGGAACAAAAGAAAAGAAAAGGATTCGAAACTGTGGCGGAGGATAGAGGCCAAGGGGAAAATTACTGCCGTCTTGGATTGAGAATTATTTGAGTGAGAGAGAAAAGGCAGGGAGCACCAAAGGCGGCCAATAGGCAAGACAAGACTAACTACAACCGGTGAAAAGTCGCCACTGATCCCATGCAAAGAATGTTTCTAACAAATCTGGGTTTCCGCAGCCACCCGAGACTCCATGTTAGAAGGCAAAAATGTAAGAAAAGGAAGTGGGTGGGATAACTTCTTGGGTCGAGAATGCCCACAACGACGATGACGGTGAATGCATGCTTGGGTATGTATGTATGTGTGTATGTATGTATGTATGCATGCATGTATGTATGTATGTATGTATGTATGTATGTATGTATGCATGCATGTATGTATGCATGTATGTATGTATGTATGTATGTATGTATGTATGTATGTATGTATGTATGCATGTATGTATGTATGTATGTATGCATAAATGTATGCGTGCATGTATGTATGTATGTATATATGTATGTATGTATGTATGTATGCATGGATGTATGTATGTATGTATGTATGTATGTATGTATGTATGTATATATGTATGTATGTATGTATGTATGTATGTATGCATGAATGTATGCGTGCATGTATGTATGAATGTATGTATTATGTAGGTATGTAAGCCTCTATACATACATACATACATACATACATACATACATACATACATACATACATACATACATACATATATACAGGCATGCAAAAGGTACAGTGCATAAAAGAAGAAAAATATAAGAGGCAAGGCCGAGTAATAGTAGCGGTCCTGACCATGACTGCGAGTTAGATGATGATGACGATGATGATGATAAGGAGGAGGAAGAGGAGGACGATGGTGGAGATGGTGGAAGGTGGGTGATGGGGGTAAAGTTATGTTGATGACGATGGTGATGATGAAGGTATAGGAATAGAAATATGAAGGTGTATTGATATATGATTACACGCGGCTGCACATATTAATAATTAACTAGGGCTGCGTATACACAGCTTCCTTTACATGAATACGTGGGTGCGTTTGTCTATACATATGTGAGCACGCGCGCGCGCGTATGTGTGTATGTGTATTTGTGTGTATATGAGTGTGTCAGTGACCAAATGGGTATAATACATTAATTTACTTTCTATATTCCTTAATTAGTTATAACTAATCTTCATCTAATATAAATAGAGACAGATAATTAATTATACAGATAGATAGATAGATAGATAGATAGATAGATAGATAGATAGATAGATAGATAGATAGATAGACAGATAGACAGATAGACAGATAGATAGATAGATAGATATATAGATAGATAGATAGATAGATAGATAATACGTTTGTGTATGTATACATGTGTGTGTGCATATATGTATATATGTCCACACTACAGACGCGCACACATATAGTGAAAGGATGAGAAACTGATAAATAAATAGAAACATAGATAGATAGATAGATAGATAGATAGATAGATAGATAGATAGATACGCAAAAGCAAAGACGTGTGCAAATATATGGTTGCGTAGAAATAAATGAGTTACGCATCAAAAACAAATATCTATGTAAATGATGATAGCGTCAGCTGAAATATGTCAAATAAATGTTAGTTTCGGCCCTCCAGATTTCGAGATCAAATCTCTCAAAAGTCAGCTTCACATTTTTGTTACGTCTCGCATGGTTTTTAAATCGAATGAGGATTAATATAATGAAATCGAAGGCAGCGGCGAACTGGTAGAATCGTCACAGCACCGAGCAAAATACGTAGTTGCATTGCGTCCGTCTTCATGTTTTGAGTTCAAATTCCGCCGAGGTTGGTTTTACCTTTCATCCTTTCGAATCCGGTAAAATAAGTACCAATTGTGCACCGAGGTCGATGTAATCGACTTACCCCATCGCCGGAACTCGCTGGCCTTGTGCCACAATTTGAAACCAATATAATCAGATCAGTTTGATGCAGTATCTAAGGGGGAAAAAAAGAACGAAAAAAAAAGAAAAAAAGAAGAAAAGGAAAAGAAATAAAAGAAGAGAGAAATGAAGAAAAGAAGAAAAAAGGTGGAAAAAAGAGGAAGAGGAAAAAAAACGATAGATAGATAGATAGATAGATAGATAGATAGATAGATAGATAGATAGATAGATAGATAGATAGATATTTGTGAGTGTGTATTTGTATATGCTAAAAACTATAAAAGGAGCTGAATGACGGAATAAGCAGATACGTTGCAGTTGTAGCCATATAAGAACTATATTATTCAGTTTGAGCAAGTGGATTGACAGAATCATGAGAGCGTGGTACAAAATTCTTTACATTCTGAGTTCAAATCTTGCCGCCCCCTCTGGAATCGATAAAATAAGTTACCAGGCCATTTATAGGGCTTATCTAATCGACTAACTCGTCCCCGCAAATTGCTGACCTTGTGCTCAAATGAGAAACAACAACTACTACTACTACTACTACTACACTACTACTACTACTACTACTACTACTCGCGTTGTTGCATGTACTATTAATTGTTGGCATCCTTTTTGTCTCGGGAGACAATGGAGTTGCGCATAAAATACTTCAGTCCGGCTTTTACATTTCATGTCCTGATACATTTCCTGCTGTGGCTGTGTAGTCCTATCCTGGACAAACACTCCCTCTGGCAGGTACCGCAAATGTAGCGAAGACTGTTCCTGGCTGGTTGTAGTGTCATAGTTTCTTGTTGACGTATTTTCTTGACTTTCCATTTCTCCTCTCGCTCTCTCTCTCTCTCTTCTCTCTCTTCTCCTCTCCTCTCTCTCTCTCTATCTCTCTCTCTCTCTCTCTGTCACTCCTTTATATTCCCTCTTTTACGGTACGTCGCCAATCTCCACGGTTGCTGGCAATTGCTTCCCAACTGCTAATATTGATGTTGCAGGCCTTCATGTCCCTTTTGCAAACATCCTTGTAAGTAAGAACGGTCTACCCACAGACTTAGTACCCCTAGCAAGCTCTCCGTAGAGTATGTCCTTGGGGATTCTGCCATCTTTCATACGGCTAACATGCCCAAGCCATCTCATACGTCTTTGTGTGAGGAGTGCAAGCATGCTTGGTATTCCTGCTTGCCTGAGGACATCATTGTTGGGGATATGATTCTGCCATTTGATGCGGAGGATTTTCCGGAGGCAGCGCAGGTGAAAGATGTTTAGGCGACGCTCTTGGCGTGTGTATGTACTATTAATATTATTCATATTATTATTGCGACAGAATCGTTAGCACACCGGGCAAAATGTTAGCGGCATTTCGTCCGTCGTTATATTCTAATTTCAATTTCCGTCAAGGTGGACTTTGCTTTTTATCCTTTCGAGGACGATAAAATAAGTACCAGTTAAGCACTGGGGTGGATCTAATTGACTTAGCCCCTGCCCCGAAACTGCTGGTCTTGCGCCAAAATTTGAAACTATTATTATTAGTTGTGTTAACGAGCGTGCGTCTTTGTCTCTCCAATGGAATTTAAATTTTAGCAACGTTTGCTGAATATTTTGTTTTTTCCTTTTTTGATTTACTTCCAAACAGGGAATCTAAAAACGAACAACGTTTACCCAGTTACCAGTGAGAACAGAAATAGTTGTTTATTTACAAATTGTCAAAGAATTTTTTTTCCATCGTCTGGGATAGCGGTAAGAAGTAATATCAAAAAGAAGGAATTGCCGATCATGACATCGAAATTTGTGGAGAATTATGAAAACAAAAATAAATACCGTAAAAAAATGTCAAACAAAGGAAAGCCTGATAATATTTGAACAAATATATGCAATTACAAACATAAACATTGACACTTTCGAATATAAACAGAAAAACACGAACGAATACTTTTGTTACAGACAAAACAAAGACAATTTTCGCCGGGTAGACAACAAAAATGGTTTTACCGATGTTTTAAGCTGTAAAGAAGTTTTCAATGCGAGGCGGTGCTCACACACCACATATCTTCATGTGTGTGTGTGTGTGTGCGTGTGTGTGTGCGTGTGTGTGTGTGTGTGTGGTGTATACAAACGCGCACGCACACAAACGCACACATATGTAAAGTATATATATTATATATATATATATAATATATATATATATATATAATATTATATATATATATATATATATATATATATATATATATATATATATATATTATATACACACACAGATAAATAGCAAAGGCACGCGAAAAAACCCATTTTAGTTATTCAAAAAAACACATAAAATTCTGTGGAGATATACTTAATCAATTATCATTTGATCTGCGACCTGGTCACTGAAATTTATATTCGTGTGTGTGTGTGTGTGTGTGTGTGTGTGTGTGTGTGTGTGTGTGTGTGTGTGTGTGTGTGTGTGTGTGTGTGTGTGTGTGTGTGTGTGTGTGTGTGTAAGTAATTATTTGGACTTTCGGTATATGTCTATTAGTATGCTGATTAAAGCACATCGACAGTTTGGGCTACCGGATGTCATGCACGGTTACGACATAATTTTCACTGGATTTACGTCAGGAAATGCGCAGTATTCGTTTGATTTATAATTGAAGAGGGAAACGAAAGATGGATTTGGTACGAATTTTATTGTTTCAACCCATCCTGCAAGTGTCCCCCACCATAAGGGTAGGATATTGTGCATCTAGTTCTGTTGCATCAATCAGTGCAGTTTGTGTCTCTTCGGGGATTTTTGATATAGAAGATATCCTACAACATATACTGAGTTCCTCCAGGCATGTTGTACCCTCTCGTAGTGTGTGTGTTTATACCAAGCATCCGAGGGGACGCAAACCGCAGTGACTGATGCAACAACCAGACGCACAATACCCTATCCCCATGCGACAGATGCAAGATGGGTCGAATAAAGATTCATACCAAATCCAATTTCCGTTTCCCTCACCAATCATACACACACACACACACACACACACCACAAGCCTATATAATTTCTTTTCTAGTATCTTTCATCTTCTTTCTTACTTTTAGTAGTAGTAGTAGTAGTAGTAGTAGTAGTAGTAGTAGTAGTAGTAGTAGTAGTAGTAGTAGCAGTAGTAGTAGTAGTAGTAGTAAGGTGGCGGATTGGGGAACTCTATAGTGTCGGACAAAATGCCTCACAACATTTAAGTTCTGGAATTTTGGTTATTCTAAACGTATACATTATTAGCACTGGCATACAAAAAAAGCATTTGGACCATTTCACTGTTGTGTGAAGAACTGGTGCAGAGAGCCAAGGATTTCTTGTAGTCTTTCCAACAACAGACTGCTTTCAGGTTCTGCAGCAATATCACCATTGTTTGCTTTGCCTGCTCAAGGTCGTAACGGAGAACGACAAGGTTAACAGTTCAGCATGGACGACGAGCTGTTTATCAATATAGATATAAACACGTCTCAAAGTATTTTGGTTCAAATAGCCCTTAGACAGGGCTCAAATATTGGGTGAATGACATGCCCAGGATCCTAACTATGATGTATTGTAAATAAGATTTTTTTTTTAAATACTGTTCGCATGTCCAAATTTTGCCAAATGCGTTTTATTTTATTTTTTTTTTTCAATATTTGCAATGACCGGTTCTTTCGGTCAAACTATCGTATCTCCAGCTGCTTCAGATGCCAAGATATAGAAAATTATCAAAGTGTAGTACAATGGTTTTGCTATGAAATGGTGAAGCTACTTTTTCGTTTTCGGAGAAAAAGCAACGTTTGGACTTACAACACATTTGCATAATAGCAACGAGTTATTCTTACACCATTTTAGTGGACGGTAAAGTGTAGAATCCGGTTACTGTCAATGACCTATCACGCCTAGATTTAAAGCGGCTACAAAAATTGTAAGCTCTGCAACTTCTCCTTGAATTCACTTGACTTCTTCCTTTCTGGATCTATTCTACAAAAAGGTTGATTAGAACGAGATAACGGAACACTTAACAATAAAACCAAACAACAAACAAAAAACTAGAAAAAGCCTTGTTCTTTCTCGAAAGAAGCAATGCCAGACTTAGATGAAACAAACAGTAATTTCTCATTAAAATCCTGACAAGAGTGCGAGATTAGTGGAGTACTTAGTCTGGGCAATTATCCAAGTGGGGTTTTAGAAAAGACCAGCGCTGACTGAACAACAAATGTTGATAGAGCCAATAAATATATAGATTGTCAATAAATCTGGTTTTGAGCCTCACTAAACAATTCCAGACCCACTTGGCGTTTACTCAACTCAGAGGTCATGTACATGGCTCTACGTCTGCATGTATGTGTGTATGTATATACATATATACGTATATATGCATGCATATATATATATGCAAGTATACATATATATATAATATGAATATATATACACATATATATATGCATATATATATGTATATATATATGTATTTACATATATATTTATATTTATATATTTAATTTATTCAAATACATAGACACATACTTATATACAAACACACGTATGTAAAAGTAGTTATATACATGTGAATGTATGGTTGCTTGTATGTGTATGCATGCATACATGTATGCATGTATATGTATATATATATATACATACATATATGTATAAACATACACATACATACATACATATATATATAATATATATATATATAAACATA
>NW_021828850.1:0-6951 GCF_006345805.1 Octopus sinensis
AATTAACAACTGATGCCGGCAGTTTGTTCCATGTTTGCTGCGTGTGTATGGAGGTGAGGAAATCAGGTGTAGTGTGGCGAATCTCAGAAAGCATGGAAGTTTTGAAGGATGCAGTGCTCAGACAATTAACAACTGATGCCGGCAGTTTGTTCCATGCTTGTGTGTGTATGGAGGGGAGGAAATCAGGTGTAGTGTTGGCGAATCTCAGGAAGCATGGAAGTTTTGTAAGGATGCAGTGCTCCGACAACTAACAACTGATGCCGGCAGGTTGTTCCATGCTTGAGTGTGTATGGAGGGGAGAAAATCAGGTGTAGTGTTGGCGAATCTCAGAAAGCATGGAAGTTTTGAAGGATGCAGTGCTCAGACAATTAACAACTGATGCCGGCAGTTTGTTCAATGCTTGCGTGTGTATGGAGGGGAGGAAATCAGGTGTAGTGTTGGCGAATCTCAGGAAGCATGGAAGTTTTGAAGGATGCAGTGCTCCGACAACTAACAACTGATGCCGGCAGTTTGTTCCATGCTTGTGTGTGTATGGAGGGGAGAAAATCAGGTGTAGTGTTGGCGAATCTCAGGAAGCATGGAAGTTTTGAAGGATGCAGTGCTCCGACAACTAACAACTGGTGCCGGCAGGTTGTTCCATGCTTGAGTGTGTATGGAGGGGAGAAAATCAGGTGTAGTGTTGGCGAATCTCAGAAAGCATGGAAGTTTTGAAGGATGCAGTGCTCAGGCAATTAACAACTGATGCCGGCAGTTTGTTCCATGCTTCCGTGTGTATGGAGGGGAGAAAATCAGGTGTAGGGTTGGCGAATCTCAGGAAGCATGGAAGTTTTGAAGGATGCAGTGCTCCGACAACTAACAACTGATTCCGCCAGTTTGTTCCATGCTTGTGTGTGTATGCAGGGGAGGAAATCAGGTGTAGTGTTGGCGAATCTCAGGAAGCATAGAAGTTTTGAAGGATGCAGTGCTCCGACAACTGACAACTGATGCCGGCAGTTTGTTCCATGCTTGTGTGTGTATGGAGGGGAGAAAATCAGGTGTAGTTTTGGCGAATCTCAGGAAGCATGGACGTTTTGAAGGATGCAGTGCTCCGACAACTAACAACTGATGCCGGCAGTTTGTTCCATGCTTGTGTGTGTATGGAGGGGAGAAAATCAGGTCTAGTGTTGGCGAATCTCAGTATGCATGGAAGTTTTGAAGGATGAAGTGCTCCAACATTTAACAACTAATGCCGGCAGTTTGTTCCATGCTTGCGTGTGTATGGAGGGGAGGAAATCAGGTGTAATGTTGGCGAATCTCAGGAAGCATGGAAGTTTTGAAGGATGCAGTGCTCAGTCAATTAACAACTGATGCCGGCAGGTTGTTCTATGCTTGTGTTTGTATGGAGGGGTAGAATTCAGGTGTAGTGTTGGCGAATCTCAGGAAGCATGGACGTTTTGAAGGATGCAGTGCTCCGACAACTAACAACTGATGCCGGCAGGTTGTTCCATGCTTGAGTGTGTATGGAGGGGAGAAAATCAGGTGTAGTGTTGGCGAATCTTAGAAATCATGGAAGTTTTGAAGGATGCAGTGCTCCGACAACTAACAACTGATGCCGGCAGTTTGTTCCATGCTTGCGTGTGTATGGAGGGGAGGATATCAGGTGTAGTGTTGGCGAATCTCAGAAAGCATGGAAGTTTTGAAGGATGCAGTGCTCCGACAACTAACAACTGATGCCTGTAGTTTGTTCCATGCTTGTGTGTGTATGGAGGGGAGAAAATCAGGTGTAGTGTTGGCGAATCTCAGAAAGCATGAAAGTTTTGAAGGATGCAGTGCTCCGACAATTAACAACTGATGCCGGCAGTTTGTTCCATGTTTGTGTGTGTATGGAGGGGAAGAAATCAGGTGTAGTATTGGCTAATCTCAGGAAGCATGGACGTTTTGAAGGATGCAGTGCTCAGACAATTAACAACTGATGCCTGCAGTTTGTTCCATGCTTGTGTGTGTATGGAGGGGAGGAAATCAGGTGTAGTGTTGGCTAATCTCAGAAAGCACGGAAGTTTTGAAGGATGCAGTGCTCAGACAATTAACAACTGATGCCGGCAGTTTGTTCCATGTTTGTGTGTGTATGGAGGGGAGGAAATCAGGTGTAGTGTTGGCGAATCTCAGAAAGCATGGAAGTTTTGAAGGATGCAGTGCTCAGACAATTAACAACTGATGCCGGCAGTTTGTTCCATGTTTGCTGCGTGTGTATGGAGGGGAGGAAATCAGGTGTAGTGTTGGCGAATCTCAGAAAGCATGGAAGTTTTGAAGGATGCAGTGCTCAGACAATTAACAACTGATGCCGGCAGTTTGTTCCATGTTTGCTGCGTGTGTATGGAGGGGAGGAAATCAGGTGTAGTGTTGGCGAATCTCAGAAGCATGGAAGTTTTGAAGGATGCAGTGCTCAGACAATTAACAACTGATGCCGGCAGTTTGTTCCATGTTTGCTGCGTGTGTATGGAGGGGAGGAAAACAGGTGTAGTGTTGGCGAATCTCAGAAAGCATGGAAGTTTTGAAGGATGCAGTGCTCAGACAATTAACAACTGATGCCGGCAGTTTGTTCCATTTTTGCGTGTGTATGGAGGGGAGGAAATCAGGTGTAGTGTTGGCGAATCTCAGAAAGCATGGAAGTTTTGAAGGATGCAGTGCTCAGACAATTAACAACTGATGCCGGCAGTTTGTTCCATGTTTGCTGCGTGTGTATGGAGGGGAGGAAATCAGGTGTAGTGTTGGCGAATCTCAGAAAGCATGGACGTTTTGAAGGATGCAGTGCTCAGACAATTAACAACTGATGCCGGCAGTTTGTTCCATGCTTGTGTGTGTATGGAGGGGAGGAAATCAGGTGTAGTGTTGGCGAATCTCAGAAGGCATGGAAGTTTTGAAGGATGCAGTGCTCAGACAATTAACAACTGATGCCGGCAGTTTGTTCCATGTTTGCTGCGTGTGTATGGAGGGGAGGAAATCAGGTGTAGTGTTGGCGAATCTCAGAAAGCATGGAAGTTTTGAAGGATGCAGTGCTCAGACAATTAACAACTGATGCCGGCAGTTTGTTCCATGCTTGTGTGTGTATGGAGGGGAGGAAATCAGGTGTAGTGTTGGCGAATCTCAGAAAGAATGGAAGTTTTGAAGGATGCAGTGCTCAGACAATTAACAACTGATGCCGGCAGTTTGTTCAATGCTTGCGTGTGTATGGAGGGGAGGAAATCAGGTGTAGTGTTGGCGAATCTCAGAAAGTATGGAAGTTTTGAAGGATGCAGTGCTCAGACAATTAACAACTGATGCGGCAGTTTGTTCCATGTTTGTGTGTGTAGGGAGGGGGAAATCAGGTGTAGTGTTGGCGAATCTCAGAAAGCATGGAAGTTTTGAAGGATGCAGTGCTCAGACAATTAACAACTGATGCCGGCTTTGTTCCATCCTGTGTTGCTGCGTGTGTATGGAGGGGAAGAATCAGGTGTAGTGTTGGCGAATCTCAGGAAGCATGGAAGTTTAAGGATGCAGTGCTCCGACAACAATTAACAACTGATGCCGGCAGTTTGTTCCATGTTTGCTGTGTGTGGTGGAGGTGGAAGGAAATCAGTGTAGTGTTGGCTAATCTCAGAAAGATGAAGTTTTGAAGGATTGCAGTGCTCAGACATTAACAACTGATGGGCAGTTTGTTCCATGCTGTGTGTGTATGAAAGGAGAAAATCAGGTGTAGTGTTGGCGAATCTCAGAAAGCATGGAAGTTTTGAAGATGCAGTGCTCAGACAATTAACAACTGATGCCGGCATTTTTTCCATGCTTGTGTGTGTATGGAGGGAGGAAATCAGGTGTAGTGTTGGCGAATCTCAGAAAGCATGGAAGTTTTGAAGGATGCAGTCTCAGACAATTAACAACTGATGCCGGCAGTTTGTTCCATGTTGCTTGCGTGTGTATGGAGGGGAGGAAATCAGGTGTAGTGTTGGCGAATCTCAGAAAGCATGGAAGTTTTGAAGGATGCAGTGCTTAACATTACAACTGATGCCGGCAGGTTTTCCATGTTGTGTGTGTATGGAGGGGAGGAAATCAGGTGTAGTGTTGGCGAATCTCAGGAAGCATGGAAGTTTTGAAGGATGCAGTGCTCAGACAATTAACAACTGATGCCCGCAGTTTGTTCCATGCTTGTGTGTGTATGGAGGGAGGAAATCAGGTGTAGTGTTGGCGAATCTCAGAAAGCATGGAAGTTTTGAAGGATGCAGTGCTCCGAACAATTAACAACTGATGCCGGCAGTTTGTTCCATGTTTGTTTGTGTATGGAGGGGAGGAAATCAGGGGTAGTGTTGGCGAATCTCAGAAAGCATGGAAGTTTTGAAGGATGCAGTGCTCAGACAATTAACAACTGATGCCGGCAGTTGTTCCATGTTTGTGTGTGTATGGAGGGGAGGAAATCAGGTGTAGTGTTGCGAATCTCAGAAAGCATGAAAGTTTTGAAGGAGGCAGTGCTCAGACAACTAACAACTGATGCCGGCAGTTTGTTCCATGTTTGCTGCGTGTGTATGGAGGGGAGAAAATCAGGTGTAGTGTTGGCGAATCTCAGAAGCATGAAAGTTTTGAAGATGCATGCTCAGACAATTAACAACTGATGCCGGCAGTTTGTTCCATGCTTGCGTGTGTATGGAGGGGAGGAAATCAGGTGTGTGTTGGCGAATCTCAGAAAGCATGGAAGTTTTGAAGGATGCAGTGCTCAGACAATTAACACTGATGCCGGCAGTTTGTTCCATGCTTGCGTGTGTATGGAGGGGAGGAAATCAGGTGTAGTGTTGGCGAATCTCAGAAGCATGGAAGTTTTGAAGGATGCAGTGCTCAGACAATTAACAACTGATGCCGGCAGTTTGTTCCATGTTTGTGTGTGTATGGAGGGAGGAAATCAGTGTAGTGTTGGCGAATCTCAGAAAGCATGGAAGTTTTGAAGGATGCAGTGCTCAGACAATTAACAACTGATGCCGGCAGTTTGTTCCATGTTTGTGTGTGTATGGAGGGGTGGAAATCAGGTGTAGTGTTGGCGAATCTCAGAAAGCATGGAAGTTTTGAAGGATGCAGTGCTCAGACAATTAACAACTGATGCCGGCAGTTTGTTCCATGTTTGCTGCGTGTGTATGGAGGGGAGGAAATCAGGTGTAGTGTTGGCGAATCTCAGGAAGCATGGAAGTTTTGAAGGATGCAGTGCTCAGACAATTAACAACTGATGCCGGCAGTTTGTTCCATGTTTGCTGCGTGTGTATGGAGGGGAGGAAATCAGGTGTAGTGTTGGCTAATCTCAGAAAGCATGGAAGTTTTGAAGGATGCAGTGCTCAGACAATTAACAACTGATGCCGGCAGTTTGTTCCATGCTTGTGTGTGTATGAAGGGGAGGAAATCAGGTGTAGTGTTGGCGAATCTCAGAAAGCATGGAAGTTTTGAAGGATGCAGTGCTCAGACAATTAACAACTGATGCCGGCAGTTTGTTCCATGCTTGTGTGTGTATGGAGGGGAGGAATCAGGTTGTAGTGTTGGCGAATCTCAGAAGCATGGAAGTTTTGAGGATGCAGTGCTCAACAATTAACAACTGATGCCGGCAGTTTGTTCCATGTTTGCTGCGTGTATGGAGGGGAGGAAATCAGGTGTAGTGTTGGCGAATCTCAGAAAGCATGGAAGTTTTGAAGGATGCAGTGCTTACAATTAACAACTGATGCCGCAGTTTGTTCCATGTTTGTGTGTATGGAGGGGAGGAATCAGGTGTAGTGTTGGCGAATCTCAGGAAGCATGGAAGTTTTGAAGGATGCAGTGCTCAGACAATAACAACTGATGCCGCAGTTTGTTCCATGCTTGCGTGTGTATGGAGGGGAGGAAATCAGGTGTAGTGTTGGCGAATCTCAGAAAGCATGGAAGTTTTGAAGGATGCAGTGCTCAGACAATTAACAACTGATGCCGGCAGTTTGTTCCATGTTTGTGTGTGTATGGAGGGGAGGAAATCAGGTGTAGTGTTGGCGAATCTCAGAAAGCATGGAAGTTTTGAAGGATGCAGTGCTCAGACAATTAACAACTGATGCCGGCAGTTTGTTCCATGTTTGTGTGTGTATGGAGGGGAGGAAATCAGGTGTAGTGTTGGCGAATCTCAGAAAGCATGAAAGTTTTGAAGGATGCAGTGCTCAGACAATTAACAACTGATGCCGGCAGTTTGTTCCATGTTTGCTGCGTGTGTATGGAGGGGAGGAAATCAGGTGTAGTGTTGGCGAATCTCAGAAAGCATGAAAGTTTTGAAGGATGCAGTGCTCCGACAACTAACAACTGATGCCGGCAGTTTGTTCCATGCTTGCGTGTGTATGGAGGGGAGGAAATCAGGTGTAGTGTTGGCGAATCTCAGAAAGCATGAAAGTTTTGAAGGATGCAGTGCTCCGACAACTAACAACTGATGCCGGCAGTTTGTTCCATGCTTGCGTGTGTATGGAGGGGAGGAAATCAGGTGTAGTGTTGGCGAATCTCAGAAAGCATGAAAGTTTTGAAGGATGCAGTGCTCAGACACAATTAACAACTGATGCCGGCATTTGTTCCATGCTTGTGTGTGTATGGAGGGGAGAATATCAGGTGTAGTGTTGGCGAATCTCAGAAAGCATGAAAGTTTTGAAGGATGCAGTGCTCGACAATTAACAACTGATGCCGGCAGTTTGTTCCATGCTTGCGTGTGTATGGAGGTGAGGAAATCAGGTGTAGTGTTGGCGAATCTCAGAAAGCATGAAAGTTTTGAAGGATGCAGTGCTCAGACAATAACACTGATGCCGGCAGTTTGTTCCATGCTTCAGCAACTTCACACGTGAAAAATCATATAGGAAATGAATAGAGAAAATTAATTTGGTGGATTATTACAATACATAGTACAACAGGTCACATATCGACAAATGGAAACTTGAAATTTCGAAGGAAATTATGATGTGCGCC
>NW_021828851.1:0-7518 GCF_006345805.1 Octopus sinensis
CACATCGCACACGCACTCACACATTTCTGTGCCAGTTTTCTATTCGGACTAAGAGTGTCTACAGAACAATAATAGCAACAACAACAACAACAACAACAGTACTGAAAACTGCAAAAGCAACACCACCACCACCACTACCACTACCACCAGCAACAACAACAGTAACAATAGCAACAACAGCTCCCCCAGTCGGCCGACCGCGTAATTTCGTCTCGCTAAACTTTCTTTAATGACCCAGCCTTGGACGGAAGTCGATCTCCATCGCCCACTAACAGTTCACACACACACACACACACACACACACATACGCCAAGAAAGGGTATTTATGAGGTAAAGATAGACCTGTGAAAGTCTTAGAGGAAATTAATGTTGTGATTTATAAGGTGTGTGTATAAACATGGTTTGTGCGGTTAAGAAGTTCGTTGGTTTTAGATTCGAGCATCATTTGAGTGTGAGTGAGTGCCTATTGAAACCCATGGTATCCGCTTCAGTCCGTTGACAGAACTACATTACTTAAATCTTCAAAATTTGTGATACTCTTTACTCTTTATTCTTTACTCTTTTACTTGTTCAGTCATTTGACTGCGGCCATGCTGGAGCACCGCCTTCATTCGAGCAAATCGACCCCAGGACTTGTTCTTTGTAAGCCTAGTACTTATTCTATCGGTCTCTTTTGCCGAACCGCTAAGTTACGGGGACGTAAACACACCACCATCGGTTGTCAAGCGATGTTGGGGGGGGACAAACACACAGACACACACACACATACATATATACATTTATACGAAGGGATTCTTTCAGTTTCCGTCTACCAAATCCACTCACAAGGCTTTAGTCAGCCCGAGGCTATAGTAGAAGACGATTGCCCAAGGTGCTACACAGTGGACTGAACCTGGAACCATGTGGTTGGCAAGCAAGCTACTTACCACACAGCCACTCCTGCGCCTATATAAAGTTTATGTGCATTGTATGGATGTATGAGTGTGTATGTATACATATGCTCTAAAAATACACACACGCACGCGCGCGCACTTTCACACAAATGACAAGGTGGAAGAACAAACATGGTGTATTAGTCTAACGCTTAGGAAAAACGTAAATTTTTGACGTTTCAAGCCTACGCTCTTCTGCAGAAGGACTGAGGATAGATAGATAGATAGATAGATAGATAGATAGATAGATAGATAGATGATGGATGGATGGATGGATGGATGGATGGATGGATGGATGGGTGGGTGGGTGGATGAATGGATGGATGGATGGATGGATGTATGGATAGATAGATATGTTTGTATGTGTGTACATACGTAATATTTATCTATCTATATATATCTATATATATAAAATCAACTTGTGTTTCTGTGTGTTTAACTTCCCGGCACATCTCCTCCTAGCCAACAAATCGTAGAACCACAAAAAATGGGTCACTTAAAGTTTTGGCGAATGAAAATTGAACTGCGCTATTTCTGTTCCGAAATTCATCTCGCAAGTGCAAAAATCGATAATGTGTTTGTTTAGGCCTTATCCCGTGCATTGAATAGTGAACTTTACTCAGTCAGCTGTTTGATGTGAATTGTGTTCATCACGCGTGCAAGCATGCGTAAATTGCACGAAAAATAATATATATATATATATATAAAGCTGAAGTTGTCTGTGTGTGGCAGGTTTGATAGCCTTTAACTAACACTATTTCCTCCAAGACCCTGCGGCGCAAGTTGACCAAAACTGAGAGTATAATAGAAGGCTTGCTCTTCATTGTATAGAAGAAAAAATTCAAATCGGAGCATGTTAGGACTAAAAATTATTTACATAAAAAGGTGCCTTTTTTCTATGGAAATCTCTATTTTTTTTTTTTCACTGCTGTGTTGCCATTTTTCGATGTATTTAAACCAGTAAAATGTTCACTTAAAGAGAATAACAAGCTACATAATGCAAAATTTTTACTTTTCAAAAATTCCAATTCTAAAGGGTCGAAACAAAACCGAGCAATGCCGGGCGATACTACTAGTATATATATATATGTGACTTCGTGTGTACCGTTGGCGATTTTTTCCCTCTGTCTTCCCTTCTCTGGATCTTTCCTTCTCCTATGTTTCCGACGAAGAGCTCCGCTCGAAACGTTAAACCCTCATTCTTTCCTGAGCGTCCAATAATACATATTTGTCCACGTCCTCGCGTTTTTTTTTGTGCTTCTTGTTTGGATTAACTATATATTATATATATATATAATATATATATATATATTATATAATATATATATATATATATATATATATATATATAAATGTCACACTTTGTGTCGCGCTGAATCTCCCTGGGAACTACGTTAAAGATATACGTGTCTGTGGAGTGCTCAGCCACTTGCACGTTAATTTCACGTGCAAAACGTGCAAGTGTCTGAGCACTCCACAGACACGTGTATCTTTAACGTAGTTCCCAGGGAGATTCAGCGTGACACAAAGTGTGACAAATTACAGGTACTCCTCATTTTTGACAGCTGAGTAGACTGGAGCAACGTGAAATAAAACGTCTTGCTCAAGGACACAACGCGTCACCAGGAATTGCACTCACGACCTTGCGATCGTGAGCCGAATGCCCTAACCACTAAGCCACGCGCCTTTACAAACATATGTTGACCAATAAAATGGCTAATAGTATGGCGACGAAAGCAAGATCAAATCAATGTAAACTCTACATCAGTGTTTCTCAACCGGGGTTCATGTGACCCTTGGCGGGGCGGGGTCCATATAAGATTTTGTTGTAACAAATCGTGCGCAATAAATTAGCTTATACTTCTAAAATACACAAAATATTTCAACGCTTTTTGATTTACAATTAGGCACAGGAGTGACTGTGTGGGGAGAAGCTTGTTTCCCATCCACATGGTTCCGAGTTCAGTCTCACTGGGTGGCACCTTTGGCAAGTGTCTTCTACTATAGCCTGGGGCCGACCAAAGCTTTGTGAGTGGATCTGGTAAACGGAAATTGAAGCCCGTCGTGTATATATATGTATGTGTGTATGTATGTGTGTATGTGTAATAAATATATATATATATATATATATATATATATATATATATATATATCGTTGTGTTTGTGTGTGTATACATATCGTTGTGCGTGTGTGTGTTTGTGTCCGTTTGGTCTTCACCACTGCTTGACAACCGGTGTTGGTGCGTTTACGTCCCTGTAACTTACCGCTTCGGCACAAAACTCCAATAGAATAAGTACTAGGCTTTAAAAGTTAAGTCCTGAGGTTGTTTCGTTCAACTAAAACCCGTGCAGGCGGTGCCCCAGCATGGCCGCAGTCAAATGACAAAAAGAAGTGAAGAATAAAAGATAAAAAATAATTTCTAATAATATCTAATTATAAATAATATGATTGTTTTTTTTTTAAACATGGAATGGCTATAAGGGTCCTTCTAAGAAAAATAGGAATCAAAGGGGTCGATAGGTAGAAAGCAATTGAGGACTGCTGCACTATATTATCTTATCATCAATAATGAGAGAGCAGGTAATAACTTTCAATGATATTTTTGTGGGTGGTGCTTGGTACATGACAGTTTGGGAACCACAAGTGAAACTCGTAGAAGTTTAGATACCATTTTGCACTGCAGGAAACTCTGCAATTTGTCAAAAATTCTGTTGGGGTAACAAAAACATAAAAAAGAAAAAAGGAAAGAAAAAAGAAAAATGGAACGAAAAAAGAAAAAAAGGTTCGATATCAGCATGGGATCTTTCAATGGTGCAGAGATATGTGATATTGGCATATCCTAGAGGCACCCTTGCGGTTTGATGGGGGGAAACGGTTGTGTATGTGTGGTTGTTGTAGTAGCGATTGTGGCGATTGTGTTGGCGATGGTAGTATGTGGAGGTGGTAGTGGTGGTGGTGATGGTGATACGGGTGGGGGTGATGGTGCTGGTGGTGATAGTGATAGTAGTGGTGGTGATAATAGTAGTGGTGGGGATAGTGGTGGTGGAGGTGGGGGAAGTAATTATTGGATAGTGGTCATAATCATAGAGGTGGTGGGGGTCATGGTGAATGCGGCAGTAGAAACGAGTAGTTGTCGTAAGGGTGATCATGGTAGTAGTATTGTTGTTGTTGCTCTTGTTGTTGTTTGTGGTGGCGGTAGTGGTGGAGATGCATCTGGTAGAGGTTATAGTGAATCGCGATGTGAGTAGTACAGGTGGTGGTAATAGTGGTGACGGTGGTGGTGGGTACGGACGACTTTATTTGCGGTGTTGGTGATTTGGAAACGATGGTGGCGGAGAGGTAGTTACGGTGGATAGTGGTGGGGGATGGTGCGGAGTTGTGGAATTTTATATTTGGTATTGTTGTTGCTATTACAGTCGTTGTCGGTGTTGCTGTTGGTGGTGGTGGTGGTAATTTTGTCAGTTGTCTCCGATGTATTATTGATTTTGATGTAGTAGTAGTAGTAGTAGTAGTAGTAAGTAGTAGTAGTAGTGGTAGCGGTAGTAGTAGTAGTTGTTGTTGTAGCAGCAGCAGCAGCAGTAGTAGTAGTAGTAGTAGTAGTGGTAGTGGTAGTAGTAGTGGTAGTGGTAGTAGTAGTAGTGGTGGTAGTGTATAGAGGTGGTGGTGGTAGTGTGGGTGGTGAATGGTGCATAGGGGGTAGATGATGGTGATGATTGTGATGGTAGTTGTGGTTGTGGTGGTGGCGGTTACAGTACCGCTAGTTTTGACGGCTGTGGTTGTTGTGGTGCTTCTTGTCGTGTCGCTTGTTTCTGCTGCTGCTGCTGCCTGCTGCTGATGATGATGATGATGATGATGATGATGTGGTGGTGGTGGTGGTGGTGGTGGTATAGTTGCTTGTAGCAATCGCTGCCACAGTATCCACAATATATCCCAATCAGCACCACCACCACCATCACCACCATTATCACCGTCATCATCCCAATCACCACTACCATCACCACCACCGCCATCAACACTATCACAACCACCACAATCACCACCACCAACACCACCACCACACCACCAACACCACCACCACCACCATCACTCTAATCACCAAACTTCCGCCATCATCATCACTACCACCACAATCACCGCCGTCACCACCATCATCACCATCAACAACACCACCACTATCACCCCAATCACCAAACCACCACCACCAGCTCCATCATTTACCTCCCCCGCAATCACCAAACTACCACCATCACTACCACCATTTCCACCTCCCGCCCATAACATGCTCGATACGTTATCAACGGCAGTTGTTACTCCTCTCTCGTATGTTGTTATCTCCGAAGCAACACCAGCCAAACAAATCCAGTTTTTATAACCAATAAAACCGTGACTAAACACACATCCAGAAGATTTTCCCATTGTCCAACCGTGTCTTGGGTTATTTTGTCACGCTGTGTGTTTGACTGATAAATATCAGACATTGGAACTGTCAATGGATTATCAACTATATGTCGACCTGTGGAGGCGCAATGGCCCAGTGGTTAGGGCAGCGGACTCGTGGTCGTAGGATCGCGGTTTCGATTCCCAGACCGGGCGTTGTGAGTGTTTATTGAGCGAAAACACCTAAAGCTCCACGAGGCTCCGGCAGGGGATGGTGGTGATCCCTGCTGTACTCTTTCACCACAACTTTCTCTCACTCTTACTTCCTGTTTCTGTTGTACCTGTATTTCAAGGGGCCGACCTTGTCACTCTCTGTGTCACGCTGAATATCCCCGAGAACTACGGTAAGGGTACACGTGTCTGTGGAGTGCTCAGCCACTTACACGTTAATTTCACGAGTAGGCTATTACATTGATCGGATCAACCGGAACCCTCGTCGTCGTAACCGACGGAGTGCTTCCTCCCCTTATATGTCGACCGTTGCTCCCAGACTTCGAATCCCAGAGCCGCTAGCCGCTGAGTTGGTTTTTGACCACGTATTTACTAAACTTACATGGAAGCTGTTTTGCTAATCGGTTTTCACTTCTGACGTCTTCAGTTCAGCTTGTAATTTTACTTATCTACAAGTCACCTGTTGGTACCACAGTTAAAATTTGGTACCATTACCGCCTCACAGCTACATTTCACGACCGACCACCTATTAATTGTGATGGTAGTACAGAAGGATTTTTCCCGCGCGAAAACCGCAACCCCTGGCTTTTTATCCACTTACATACGTTTAGTATACTCTCCTCTCTCTCTCTCTCTCTCTCTCTCTCTTTACACTTTTACTTGTTTCAGTCATTTGACTGCGGCCATGCTGGAGCACCACATTTAGTCGAGCAAATCAACCCCAGGACTTATTCTTCGTAAGCCTAGTACTTATTCTATCGGTCTCTTTTGCCGAACCGTTAAGTTACGGGGACGTAACACACCAGCATCGGTTGTCAAGCGATGTTGAGGGGACAAATACAGACACACAAACGTATACACACACAATACATATATACATGCATATATACGACGGGCTTCTTTTCAGTTTCCGTCTATCATATCCATTCATAAGGCTTTGGTCGGCCCGAGGCTATAGTAGAAGACACTTGCCCAAGATGCTACGCAGTGGGACTGAACCCAGAACCATGTGGTTGGTAAGCAAGCTACTTACCACACAGCCACTCCCACGCTTATATTATACTGATTCAATGAAATTTTGGCACTCAGCAATTTCCTGGTAGGAAATAAGTCGATTACATCGATCCCCTAGTGTGTAACTGGTATTTATTTTATTGACCCCGAAAGATTGAAAAGCAAAGTCGACCCCGGTGTAATCGGAACTCAGAGCGTAAAGACAAACGAAATGCTACTAAACATTTTGTCCGGCATGCTAACGATTCTGCCAGCTCACCGCCTTCGTTTAGTGAATTTTATATTAATAAAATTTGTTTGTTTTTTTTTGTATAGAACCACCTCTATTGCATAATTCCAATTTTATTCTGCACATGCGGCTCTTTGCCAAGCAGTGTATAGTTTATACTTTATCTCTATAATCTTCAGACCAACTGATTCGATTTCACTTTGAAAGTGACACGAGTACGTGACATTGAAAAGCCGCAACACCGGCGAAATACGTGTCGGTCGCTCTCACGGTCATTTGATGGGGCGATTTCGTTTCGCATAGATCTGAAGTACAATACTCTTTTACTCTTTTACTCTTTTACTTGTTTCAGTCATTTGACTGCGGCCATGCTGGAGCACCGCCTTTAGTCGAGCAAATCGACCCCAGGTCTTATTCTTTGTAAGCACATTACTTATTCTATCGGTCTCTTTTGCCGAACCGCTAAGTAACGGGGACATAAACACACCAGCATCGGTTGTCAAGCAAAGCTAGGGGAACAAACACAGACACACAAACACACACACACATATATATATATACATATATACGACAGGCTTCTTTCAGTTTTCGTCTACCAAATCCACTCACAAGGCTTTGGTCGGCCCGGGGCTATAGCAGAAGACACTTGCCCAAGATGCCGCGCAGTGGGACTGAACCCGGAACCATGTGGTTGGTTAGCAAGCTACTTACCACATAGCCACTCAAACACAATA
>NW_021828852.1:2500-7528 GCF_006345805.1 Octopus sinensis
CATGGCACCTTGGGCAAGTGTTTCCACTATAGCCTCGGGCCGACCAAGCCTTGTGAGTGGATGGGAGACGGAAACTGAAAGAAGCCCGTCGTGTATATATATATATGTTTGTGCGTGTATCTGCTGTCTCTTCAACATCGCTTGACAACTGATGCTGGCGTGTTTACGTCTCGGTAACTTAGCAGTTCGGCAAAAGAGACCGATAGAATAAGTACTAGGCTTCCAAAGAATAAGTCCGGGGGTCGAGTTGCTCGACTAAAGGCGATGCTCCAGCATGGCCGCAGTCAAATGACTGAAACAAGTAAAAGAGTAAAAGGGTATATATATATGTATATATATATATATGTGTGTATATATATGTATATCTATCTATCTATCTATCTATCTATCTATCTATCTATCTATCTATCTATCTATCTATCTACTATCTATCTATATATATATATATATATAAGCGAGAAAAAAGCGAGAAAAAGCACAAGAATGGATAGGTTTTTAGTACAATCGTTTCATACAAGGACTCTTTATTAAAGTTGCAAAAATTGCAGCATATAAACGTGTCCCGTACTCATCAGCTAAATACATGTGAGTTCTCTAGACATCCTAGTGGTTGAGGCTATATACTCATGAAGTAATGTAGATAATTAAGTAACATAAACAGATTTCCAAAGTTCATTAAAGTTCTTTAAAGATGATGTACAGTCTTATCACAGAATTTTAAAAAAGTTTTAATAGCATCACAGAGAAGGTGACTTAATCCATAGTGTACATATGAATTCCAGAGATATGAGGAGGGATTACATACTCACAGACGACAAATTTATCCATTGCTAATCACAACGAGGTGGTTTCAATTCCTGCTTATTAGCATTACAGAGAGGGTGAGTTAATCCTTTGTAAGATGATGCACAATTTCCAATGGTGTAGATGTAAATTTCCAGAGAAATGAAGAGGAATTTCATATTCACAGGCGATAAATTTATCAATGGTTGAACACAATGAGGTGGGTATCAATTCTTGCTATATGATTAGGTATTTGCCACATTAATCACATTACTGCTATTTTCAAGAGACTGTAGCTATTTAACTTTTAAAGGCTGAAGGGCTTTCTGGAGAGGCAAAGAACAGAAAAAGGAAGGAAAGAGAAGGAAAGAGAGAAAATAAAGGGGGAGGGAGCAAAGGGGGGGGCTAGAAGAGAAGAGAAAAGGAAAAAGAAAAAAGAAAGAAAAAGAGAATAAGAAGAAGAAAAAAAAGAGAAAAGAGAAGAAATAGGGGAAGAAGGGAAAAAAGAAAAAGAAAAAAGAGGGTTCTAGTTATACAGAAGAATTAGTAGACGGCAAGTCTGGTTCAATTTACAGGCATCTAGGAACTAGAGGAGAATATTATTCTTTGACCAGTAAAACAGCTAATTTATTGCTGTCGAAAGCAGCTATGAATTTAAAGAGAATCTAAAGAATAACACGGTTAGGGGTTTAGGGGTTTAGTGGTCAAAGGCTAAAATCAAAAGAAAATACATTAGGAAATCTAAGTATAATCTTATCAAAAAGTCATTAAATTATTTATTTATTTTATTCATTTTACTGTCTTAAGGAGTTGCCGTTATTATTCATACATTGACGGACTACAGGTCAAATCTTAGAAGATCATTTACAAGGTGTTAGGGAATTGTCTATCATAATGAAGATAATCATATTATCACCGAGGGAGTAGCCTTATTTATTTAATTTGAAATAGAATTATGGGGCTTTAGTAACTCATTTTATTTTATTAAAGTTATGCTACTTAAATTAGATTAAGTTAAGAATTAAAATTAAAATTAAAATTAAGATTTAAATTAAGATTTAAAAATTTAAATTATGAGTTTGAATTAAATAAAGCCTCAATTAAGCAGCGTATAAGTACTATTCATTTCCCTGTTCTCAACAAACTGATGTAGATATAAGGAAAAAGATAACTGTAGTGTGAGAACTCTTAGTTATCTACTTAAAGCAGTGCTATACTAGTAAAAATCAAGTATATCTATCTATCTATCTAGTTACGAATATTCTAATCATTTAAAATATTTTAAAGTCTTCAATTTAGCGTGGACACAAACTTGACCTAGTTCGATATGGTTATTCAATAAGTTTCTATGTTTTCTATGCTTTAGAATTTCATACGTCTCCATGGAGCATAGTTGGCAACCAACCCTGCTATTTTTATACGGAATTGCTTTCCTAACTATTTCCCAATTAAGGTTGTAATTATTATTATTATTATTATACATATATATATATATATGTATGTATATATACACTCGCGTGTATGTGTACACGCACGTAGCTGTATATGCATGCACTAGCACTATGACCCGGCGTTGCGGGATCACAGTGCTCGTAGATTAATAATCCTCTAACATTCTTCTACCGCTGCCTGCAAGGTTAAATTTTGCTCCTCTTCTAATTTTGTTAATATCCGGGAATCTACATCTCCATCTTTGCGTGCAATAAACCCTTGAAAAAAAATTAAACTCGTGAACATGGCCGGAATGAACTCATTTAGTTTGAATTTGTCACACTCTCTGTTAACCAATCCAGCATAAGTGGCGAAATCTTCGTCACATTTTTTTACCAAATTTAAACATTGCCAGTGTCTGTTGTGTAGATGTACGTTGACAGATACATGCAAACGTACATCTACACCAACAGACACACAAACATATATGGGACAGAAATTCTTCCACTGAAATTTAAGGTAAGGGAGTAAAAAGTTCATAGTATTCGCGTAAGTGCGTCTGTTCATACCTACACATGTGCGCCCGCACATACACATGCGTACGCCTACATTCATCCACCTTCAATAGAAAAACGTACACACCTTCACTCACGCATGTGTGTGTGGGTTTGTATGTATATGCATATACATTTGGCGAAGGATTCATAACTATTATTGCTCTTAGCAATATAAGTGACTCGTCACTAAAGATGTTACGTACCTCAACCAAGCAGCTCCTCGTAAGCCCCTTTTAAAACTTAGTATTTGACTTCACTTATATACATCATATACATACGTATACATAAATAAATCTGTGTGTGTATGCATATATATATGTATATGTATAATTATTGATGTTTGACTTAGGATGATAGGACGGAGAAGTGACATTTCGATGAACTAGTCTGATGTAATTTGAGTTCCATTATCAGTAACAATGGTATCCGATATACCACACCTGGCGAACAATTCGTGTAAAAACTTATCGTAACCGCTGACGTCGCCTTTTTACATTTATGCACATCCGTCCACTTTGAAAATCTGTCCCCCCACAACAATTTGAACTCAGAACGTAGCGGCAGACGAAATACTCGTTTCTTTATTACCCAAAAGGGGCTACACATAGAGGGGACAAACAAGGACAGACAAACGGATTAAGTCGATTATATCGACCCCAGTGCGAAACTGGTACTTATTTAATCGACTCCGAAAGAAAGGCAAAGTCGACCTCGGCGGAATTTGAACTCAGAACGTAGCGGCAGACGAAATACCTATTTCTTTATTACCCACAAGGGACAGAACACAGTGTAGGACAAACAAGGACAGACAAACGGATTAAGTCGATTATATCGACCCCAGTGCGTAACTGGTACTTATTTAATCGACCCCGAAAGGATGAAAGGCAAAGTCGACCTCGGCGGAATTTGAATTCAGAACGTAGCAACAGACGAAATACCGCTATGCATTTCGCCCGGCGTGCTAACGTAGATTCAGTGTTCATATTTTTTTTCTTGCCCGACGCCAGTTGACACACTTGAATCTGAGAGCAATCTTTCTCTTCAATTTTATTTGCGTCACGTCATAAATTAATAATCCTCTGACATTCTTCTAGTACTGCCGGCAGGATTAAATTTGATCCTGATCAAGTTTTGCTAATATTTAGGATGGTATATCTCCATCATTTTTTGCAGTAAGCTCTTGAACAAAAATGAAAGACTTGAACATATCCGGAGTGATTTCATTCAATTTCAATTTCCCACGCTCTCTGTTAACCACTCCAAATAGGTGACGAAATCTTCGTCGTCTTTTTTGACCAAATTTAAACATTGCAAGTGAGTATTGAACAGGGAACTTCTTCCACCGAAAATCTCTCTATATAAGACTCAACTTGTGTGTCTGTGTGTGTATCTGTGCGTGTGTCTGTGTGTTTCACTTTTGGATCTACCAAGTTTCATTATTAAGGATAAAAAGTAGTGTGTAGCAAATCTATATATATAAAGCTGAAGTTGTCTGTGGCAGGTTTGGTATCCTTCAACTAACACTATCTCCTTCAAGACCCTGCAGCGCAAGTTGATAGAAGATAAAATTCAAATTGGACCATGTTAACACCAAAAATTATTTACATCAAAAAGGTGCTTTTTTTCTATGAAAATCCCATAATTTTTACGATTTTTGACTGCTGTGTCACCATTTTTCGGTGTATTCCAACTGGAAAAATGTTCACTTGAAGAGAATAACAAGTTGCATATTGCAAAATTTTTACTTTTCAAAAATTTCAATTCTAAAGGGTCGAAACAAACCCAAGCAACACCGGGTGATACTGCTGGTTTTTAATGAAATAGTAATTGTTTCTTCGAAATTAATCTTACCTGGCTTCTTCGATAGAATATAATTACTATATTTTAAGGCGGCGAGCTGGCAGAACTGTTAGCACGCCGGGCGAAATGCGTAGCCGTATTTCGTCTGCTGTTACGTTCTGAGTTCAAATTCCGCCGAGGTCGCCGGTGGCGCATAAAAGTACCCACTACACTCTCGGAGTGGTTGGCGTTAGGAAGGGCATCCAGCTGTAGAAACTCTGCCAGATCAGATTGGAGCCTGGTGCGGCCATCAGGTTCGCCAGACCTCATTCAAATCGTCCAACCCATGCTAGCATGGAAAGCAGACGTTAAACGATGATGAGGATGATATATATATATATATATATATATATATAATATATATGAACATAAAATATCTGTGCATCTTCCCTTTTTTTTCACTACAATTTACGAATTG
>NW_021828853.1:0-2500 GCF_006345805.1 Octopus sinensis
TGCACTGAGAATGAACGAATGTTATTGTTTAGATTCATTTAAATAAATTATTCTCTAGATATTATATAATTTCTGGGGAAAGATACTTTTAGCCAGAAAATTATGGATACAAAGAAAAGAAGAGCGTCTTGCGAATTTTAACCTTGATAATTCATTTTTCTTAGGGCTTCAATCTATGATCCAACATAAAACTAAGGTAGATAATTATGGAACTTACTGGAAAGGTGTTGCTAAATTGTAATTATTTGTATGCTGGAAAGAAAATTTAAGCCTTCTATGACAATATTTTATAATTAATTTCTTTAAATTATTAAAGGATCTAGAATGATTTACTAACAAAATATTTACTAAAATATTTATTGGTATTAAGCTGATGTTTGGAACATAATTAACCAAAAGTTGCATAAAAATGATGAGTTTTAATTTGTATATAAACACTTTAAAACAAGCAGTTTTTTTTATTAATGAACTTTGAACATTCTTCTGTAGGTTGGTTCTCAAAAGGATCGTATTTTTGATATGAATTCAACAATAGGTAAGGAGGAAGTCAAATTTTTTTTTAAAGTTATGATAGTTTATAGATAGACTAATTCGTAAAACATCTAATTTAACAGCAAGTGGTGACCTTAGTCACTCGAGTCACACTCTAATAGTTTCTTCTAGCAAGAATGTAACCGTGAATATATTAAATTTCTGAGTGAACAGCCAAGATATAAACTGGTACAGAAGTAACTTATATTTCCATATAGAGATAGTAAGTTTTAAAGACTCTTTATAATGGATATAAAAACAAAAGTCAGTGGGTTAAGAAGACAAGTAAATAAAAGATTTTCAGTGAAGTTGATAAAAACAAAAATAGATTTTTCTTAATGTTTCATACCAAACAAAACCGTTTTGATCAATCATTATTTCAACACAATATTTACTGACAAATTGCTGTTATTGGACAAGGGAATAGAAGGAAGGAAAAAAAGAAGACACAGATAGATAAATGGATGGATGGATGGTGGATGAGTAAAAGATAGTGACATTAAAAGATTAGTTTCCAGTCCTCCTTACATGAAATATCAAATTCTTGCTTTTTTTTTTTTTGCTTTTTTTTTCAAGTAAATTCAATTAATTTGACTCTAGTCTAATACTGGTACTTTATTTTATCAACCTTCAAGAAAGGGTGAAAGGCAAAGTTGGCCCTGGTGGGAATTCAGATTTCAAACTTTGAACAATATTAGTGATGGAGCAAACAAATTTACAGTAAAGCATCTAGTCCCAGTGCTCTCCTCTCTAAAAGCTGTCTATACCACTTTCTTTAAACATGAAATATTGACATGCTGTAAAAATATACAATGAAGAAATCTTTTAAGATTTTTCATTAACAAAAAAAAAAAAAAATTGAAATTTTTTCTCCTGTAAAAGTGAAAAAAAAAAAGAAATTATTGCATAAAAAAACAATTATAGTCTTAGAAATGAAAATCCAAGAGTAAAAGAGGCAATTATGGTTTATGGGAAGCATCAAGAATAGTTGGGAAAATAACTAACTAACAAACAAAATAGAATAAATTGCACCACCTCATACTGAAACCTTTCTCCTATCAGCCTTGTTCAAGAGGCAAATTTTTATCTACAGAAATTACATTTGAAACTAATCCATCTTGTTTAGAGAATGGATAAGGAGTGTATGTTGTAAACCTGGTAGGAACACCTTTTCTTCCAACCAGAGATTCATTGACGATGTTCTCTTGCTTCGGTTTTTTGAGACTTTCATCGAGGTAATCGTAACTGCATTCCTTAGCACCTTTACATTTTCTGAGTTTTTCTAAATTGGCATGGAGCTGTTGCAGCACACCATAATTTATTTCATGAATGCTGTTCTTCAACTGATATGGGTCTTCCAGCATGTTATAATAACTGATAAAGCCAGTGATGAATTCACAGTAGAGGAAGTTGTGAGTCTCATTAACTGTACGAATACACCAGTACGTGTTGTTATTGGCATTGGAACAGAAACAAAATGGGCCATAAGTCCAAAAGGGAGGCGTTTTCCAGTGGTCGTTATCCATGATACTACATTCCATACCATCTTTTTTACAAGATATCCCATGAAGCTGAGAGAGATATTCAGTTGAACGTATCCGATGCCGTGGCTTAAACTTTGATGGAAAGTTCCAGTAAGGTGGGGTTTTCCAGTGATCGTTGTCATGTGTAAAACATTTCATGTTCGGAACACGGCATTCATGTTTACTGTCTTTCCGGTTACGCTTAAACTTACGCTTAAATTTACGCTTCAATATCTTCTTGCGATACCGTGGACGCTTCCATGGTAGAATTGGTTGATTTGTACTAAACAAAGTGTTAAATTTTGGTGTAGTTAACTTCCTGTTAGCCGTGTTGATACCTGTTTGTGTCCTGCTACAGTCACAGGCCGCTCCATTCCCAACTCTGTCGTAGCTTCCAGTGCTAGGATAGAACATGCGGTCGACAGGAACTGGGGGTGCTACTGTTT
>NW_021828854.1:5000-7432 GCF_006345805.1 Octopus sinensis
ATGAATAAGATTAAAGTAAAGCTATTTAAACCTACAATCCACCATTCCAATATGGCCGTGAAACGGTTTAGTTTTGTCAAGCCGTCTTCTACTTCATTTCTTATTCCTTCTGCATTACATTACTTTACAACTGAGAATCCATTGGCCACCCTGCATGCGGACTTAGACCTTATTTATTTATTTAGAGAGATTGCGTATTACAAAGCGCTTTCATCTTAGGTTTACAGCTGTAACTTTCTTTTAAGTTTTCCTGTTGAATCTTTTTTCAATAGAGTTGGTTGCGCAAAGTAGATAATCGCACTGGACGTATTCTTAGTAGTACATAATATAACACTGTTGAGCAAAGCCCCGTCTATTCCTTTCAATGTAAGGATAATCAGAGAAACTCAAACTAATGTTGTTGCTGATATTTCTTTTTCTTTTCTTCTCTTCATTCCAAAACATTTCTCTACACTTCTGCTTAAATATTTCGATGTGGCTATTAGTTTGCAAGATTTTTGGAGCGAACTTACGCGTTGGAACAGATGTCTTTTATATCTCGCGGGGTAGGATCATTATGGAATCTTTAAACACATACAGAACGAAAGAACTTTGAAAAACCAAGCTGGTTACTTGATTGGCCGAGCGATGAATAAAAGTAAGATAACGATCCCTATGATGATATATATTTTCACAGAAGAAGACTGTAACATTCGTGTCCAACTATACACGAAGTCAAAGCAAGGTGACACTAACACACACATGCATAGACACATAGATACACAACAAGCAATCATTCAGTTTCCATCGACCAAAATCTACTCACAAGGCTTTGGTCGGCCCAGAAGTAGAGTAGAAGTAGAAGACACTTGCTCAACATACCATGCAGTGAGGTTGTACTCAGAACCAAGTGGCTGGAAACTTCTTTTCGATAGGCACACCTGTCATTCAACTGTGGCCATGCTGGGATATCTCATTGTGAACAAATCCACTCCGTCGTGTTAGAATCCGACGATCACTATCTGAAAGTTTTGGTTTTCGTGCGGAGTTTTGTATCACTGAGAAGGGTTTCCCCCACTTTCTCAAAGGCTGTCATTACTTTCGAGACGTTACTTCTTGATACCTCAAACATTTCGGCTGTTTTCGTTACCATAGCGCCTGCCATACAAACACCAACAATTTGACCTCTTTGAAAGACCGATGGATCTCTTATTTTAGTTAATTTTAATAACCTTTTTCTGATGATATCTGAAAAGAAACATCAGCTTTAGCAAACATATTAAGTAACACTAATAATAAAAAAAAAAACAGAAATAAACATGGATTTGACGGTTTTACAGATAATTCAAATGTATGATGCGATGTGATAGGTGTTTTCATTATTTTGGTGCAACCCTGTATATACATATATATATATATATATATATAATATATATATATATATATACATATATAGCGGTTATTGTTATATTACTTTCGGTATTTGATATGCTTTTAAAATTATATTATGAAATATTTTAAGTACCTCGTACCAAATTTTATTGTAACGAAAAATGGGCATTACGATAGGTACCAATATGTGGTTTATGAATATATTTCAACACTGCACAGACTGGGCCGAAGGCCGGGAGGCCTGCTAGTGTATATATACATATAAGGTTAATCCAAACGAGAAAACGGAAAAAACAACAACACAAGGAGGCGGAACAATTAAAGTATTATTATTAGGCGCTCAGGAAAAGTGGAAGAAGGAGGGTATGACGTTTCGAGCGGAGCTCTTCGTCGGAAAACATAAGAGAAAGAAAGATCCCGGGCGGGCGAACGGAGGAAAAAAAAACGCGACTGGTTTTTACGATATACATAATATAATATATATATATATATATATATTATATATATATATATATATATTATATATCTATATATATATATATATACATATATACATATATATACATACCACCGCACACACGCACATCTACTCACACACGTATGACGCGATTCTTTTCAGTCTCCGACCAACAAATCGACTCGAAGAGCTTTGATCGGCCAGAGATTACAGCAGAAGACACACACCCATGGTGGCCCGCAGTGGGATTGAACCAGGAACCATGTAAATGGGAAGGGAAGCAACTTCATGGGCTGCAGCCACGCATGCAGCTGTTGATGGCGTGCTTTCATGTAAGGCCACTCGCTTTAGATCATACAGATGTTTAAATAGATTATTAATTGTATCACGAAACGAAACTATTCGTAATAGTGTGTTCATCGCACGAGCACTATACCAACAATGCACATATGGGTGTATATGCGTGTATATATATATTATATATATATATATATATATATATATATATATATATATATATATAATATATATATAATATATACGTAATATATATATATATATATATACGTATATATATATATATACGTATATATATATATATATA
>NW_021828855.1:0-2500 GCF_006345805.1 Octopus sinensis
AAGAAGGTCTGGATCATCTTCCAACTGTTCTTTCAGTTCACGACACGCATTCAGTCATGACTGCTTTTCATCTTCCGTGAGCAAGTGGGGTCACATCCTTTGCTGGAACTCTTTTCATTCGCAATTCCTCACTCAAAATTCGTTCGCAGGAGCACCAAGACACACCAGTCATATCAACAAATTCGTCAATTGTTTGGTGACGGTTGTCCAAGATTAATTTATGAATTTTCGTGATGTTTTCATTCGTTCGGGAGGTCGACGGTCGCCCTGGACGATGTTTGGTCTTCAAGCAACAAGTGACCATTCCTAAAGCGTGAAAATCACTCATAAACTTGTGTTTGGCTCATGGCACAGTGTCCTTGTACGGTGTTTGAAGCACCAGAATTGTTTGGGCTGCCGTTTTCTCCTGCAGAAAACAGAATCACACGGAAGGACGCTGTTCCTTCGTTTCAACCATCGCAAAAATCGACAAACAGGGGAGGACAAAATGATGTGGCAACAACAACAACAACAGCAAAGACGACGACGACGACGACGACGACGACGACGACGATGACAGCAATGGAGACCATCATCAGGAACACAACAATCAACAACAGCTCAAAGGAGTGAAACACTAGATGGAACTGGTGACACCTCGCACTCGCACTTTCTTATATTCCGACAGAAAATAAAGACGTTTTGTGGCTGTTTTTCATCTCAAGCTTTAACTGTGTGTAGTGAATGGTGGAGCATAGAAGTGTAGACAGCGAGCTGGCAGAAACGTTAGCACGCCGGGCGAAATGCGTAGCCGTATTTCGTCTGTCGTTACGTTGCGAGTTCAAATTCCGCCGAGGTCGACTTTGCCTTTCATCCTTTCGGGGTCGATAAATTAAGTACCAGTTACGCACTGAGGTCGATATAATCGACTTAATACCTATGTCTGTCCTTGTTTGTCCTCTCTATGTTTAGCCCCTTGTGAGTAATAAAGAAATAGGTATTTCGTCTGTCGTTACATTCTGAGCTCAAATTTCGCAGAGGTCGACTTTGCCTTTCATCCTTTCGGGGTCGATTAAATAAGTGCCGGTTACGCACTGGGGTCGATATAATCGACTTAATCCGTTTCTCTGTCTTTGTTTGTCCCCTCTGTGTTTAGCCCCTTGTGGATAGTAAAGAAATAGGTATAGGACTTACGTACTTGACAACCTGGAACTTGCAAGAATTGGAGTGAGAAATTGTTAGGCTACGAGAGGCAGGATGTATATCCTCTGAAATAGCAAAATCAAAGATACTAGTTCGATCTGTAATCGATGGAAATATATATATAGTGGAAAACCGGAGAAAGTGGCGAATTACCAAAGCAATAGCAAAATTAATCCAAGACCAGCAAAAACATTTCGGTAACGAACGAAAAACTGATGCTGAGATCGTCTGTGATAATTGCAATAATGTTGCATGGATGTGAGATGGGGGCATACATACAGGCAACACTGAGAGGTTATTGTCAGTATTTGGAACAAAATGTTTTCGCAGTTTTCTTGGCATTTTCTATATTTTTTGTTTAAATATATTTCAATTTTAAAAATAACGAAGAATTTGCATGAAGAACTTTATTGGAAAGTTTAAATTTAGATCTCTTTAAAACAGGAAGTTTGAGTCATAGAACTAAAGGCGGTACCAAATGGGTTAAGAGGAAGGACTGAATGCCAAGACCAGTCAGTTTTAGAACAACTTAATGGAATGGGTTGGGAAGAGAGAAAGACTTCCAGAAACAGGAACACGGAAAGCAATGTTTTGGTCAGAGCCATGAAATGAGTGAGTCATTTAGAAATCTAATAATGTTTGGAAGAATAAAAGGTAGAAGGGAGAGACTAGTTTAATGGTGTAGCGCCCACGAAATAAGAGCGGATCCGAAACCAGGAGCTTACGAAGCAAACTTCTCAACCACTCACACATTCCTGGAACACAATGCTAAAAAATTTCAAGAACTCCAACAATAGAAATGTTCTGGGAACGATCGGCCTTGACTCCTGCAAAAAGCGATTTTGTTTTCATTCTTGGGAAATGGATGCATTCCACAACTTCGTATATTATAAAGAATACATGTCTACAAGGTTTTACAGTTTTTGCTGTGGCAATTCCTAAGACATTGTATTCGGCGATGTGATAGTGTTATTAATGATGGGCGAGATTCTCTATTCTTCACCATATATGACTGGTACATATTATATCGATCTCAGAACAATAAATGACAAAAGAGACATCGCAGGATTCGAAACCACAACTTGACGAGACTTCACTGAAGTCGTTTCCACCAACATTTTACCACTTCACCTACTTTGTGTAGTAGTAATAGTAGTAGTAGTAGTAGTAGTAGTAGTAGTAGTAGTAGTAGTAGTAGTAGTAGTAGTATCAGCATCAGCAAGAATAGTAGTGGTAGTTAGTATCTGTATCTTCTATAACAAACTTAGTCATAAAAATTTATATATATGTATTTGCCAACCTACCTACTACATACATA
>NW_021828856.1:5000-7522 GCF_006345805.1 Octopus sinensis
GATATTGAGTATTCCAAAAACAGACGATAATATGAAATGATAAAATGAAGAGATAAGTATTAGTTAAAATCAATAGAGCTGGCATGATTAATGAATTTATTGCTGTATGAAAAGAACACAAACAAAATGTTTAACCGTCTCTCGGTGAACAGCTGAAGACGTGTTGAAAATTTTTCTTTTGGCTAAAAATTTGATTTAAAACTTAGTAAATGACTGATGTGTTGCGGTAGAATATGTAATAGACTTTTAGACAACAATATTTATTTGTAACGTATTGCCTTTTACTCTTTTATTCTTTTACTTGTTTCAGTCATTTGACTGCGGCCATGCTGGAGCACCGCCTTTAGTCGAGCAAATCGACCCCGGGACTTATTCTTTGTAAGCCCAGTACTTATTCTATCGGTCTCTTTTGCCGAACCGCTAAGTGACGGGGACGTAAACACACCAGCATCGGTTGTCAAGCAATACTAGGGAAACAAACACAGACACACAAACACACACACACATATATATATATACATATATACGACAGGCTTCTTTCAGTTTCCGTCTACCAAATCCACTCACAAGGCATTGGTCGGCCGGCAGTTACGTTCTGAGTTTAAATTCCGCCGAGGTCGACTTTGCCTTTCAGCCTTTCGGGGTCGAAAAATTAAGTACCAGTTACGCACTTGGGTCGATGTAATCGACTTAATCCGTTTGTCTGTCCTTGTTTGTCCCCCTCTGTGTTCAGCCCCTTGTGGGTAGTAAAGAAATAGGTATTTCATCAGCAACCGAGTACCCTTCCTTTGTAACTACCTATACAGATACTATTTACCAACTTACACTCGCGAAGGACATTAGTTGGATATAAAACAGATTGTTAGCGCATAGTTCGATTAATAAATTACCATCACGTTAAAAATATTTTGGTTCAATCCTAAATTGTATGTAACTGCAGACTTCGAAACAATTTTATTTGTATAGCAAAGCGTAAACAATATTTTTGTCTTGCTTTCTGTCCACAAATATATTATAAAATATAGAAGCAGAACGTCCACAACTTGCTGTACGAGCATTGTTGGTTAAACATTTATTGATACATTTTATAGAACCGTAATTTACTTGAAATTTAGTAGAATAAATAACAGAATGAAAATAAATAGAAATTTACATATTCTCCGTGTCTATATTTATTCGACTGCAATCAATTTTTAAAACTACATATTATGTGAGAAATATAATATTACTTTAGTCTATTGCACAACTCGCGCTGACTGTAAATAGTTTCTTTTCAGTATCATGGCTTTAACACTGAAGCGCAATATTTTCCCAAGCAAGAGTATAACGAATTGTATCATCAATATATTTCATTCAGTAACCAAGGGGAGATGAAATACAATTTTTACTATTGTGCGAACTGTCATTGAAAATGTTAAACCTCAGTATTAAAGCCATTATGTTCAAAGGAAACCATTAGATTCGGTGGGCAAAGTTCCATAAACTAAGGGAACGTTATATCTCGCACGCAATATGTGGTTGTAAAAAATTATTTCAGTTGAACTTCTACGGAAATGCCGAATATAAAAATTTCCATATTTTTTTCTTCCTTTGAAATTCTAAGTTTCAATTATACTAATTTTTTAACTCAAACACTCAACTATATTTAAATAATTCGACATTTTTTCCTCTTTCAGTTGTTCACTACGAGACAGGAAGAAACTTTCTAAATAGATTTATTCATAGATCAACCTCTTCATTACTTCTAACATATCTATAGAAAAAAACTGTAAAAATTTTCGGCACTCCGGTCTTTCTGTCAATTTGTGTGCATATGATTGTGTGTATACATATATATGTATATGTGTGGCGTGTGTGTTTGTATGTATGCATGTATGTATGTATGTATGTATGTATGTATGTATGTATGTATGTAATACAAGTTCTTGTTACTGTTTCACAGCAGACCAGAATACAATGAATAATTTATAAAGTTTCCGAAAAAAAATAATGAACGTCCAAAACGGAAAACAATAGAAATATATATTTCATGACTTGATTTTTAACACTTACAAAAAAAAAAACAAAACAAAAAAACTTATTGACTTTTTAATAATCGCACTCATCGTGTTTTGGTTACCATGATCTTCATACTAATTTACTGGAAGTAATATATTGCAAGTACTTACGCGATGCAAGTTCCTCTACGTTTCCCCGACAGATGTCTGTTATGTAGTTTCAAACAATTCAAGTCAATTATCGTCGGAAATTTTAAACCGGAAGATACTGAGTTAAATGAAAACACAAGATATATAAGGAAGCTGGAGTATTGATACAAGAATTAAAATCTAGTTTCTGTAGTATTTGGTGAATAGCAATATTAAATAAAAAAGGAGAATTCATATATTATCGAATAAGCTCCAATGGAACATACATTTGCATCATTAAAAACATGACTATGTTTAAGTTTATCGTATTCATTATAGATATTTCATATTTTCGTAAAGGATTCTTACATTTAGTTTGAAACAGTGCAGTTTCTA
>NW_021828857.1:5000-7529 GCF_006345805.1 Octopus sinensis
GGGCTAAACACAGAGGAGACAAACAAGGACAGACAAACGGATTAAGTCGATTACATCGACCCCAATGCGTAACTGGTACTTAATTTATCGACCCCGAAAGGATGAAGGGCAAAGTAGACCTCGGCGGAATTTGAACTCAGAACGTAACGGCAGACGAAATGCTCCTAAGCAGTTTGCCAAGAGTGCTAACGATTCTGCCAGTTCGTTGCCTTTATACTTTTACATATTATCATACATGTTATGTTTAATAGCTAACCACAAAAATAAACCGTTGAATAATGAAACAACTGGATTGGAGATTAATGTAGTGATTCTGCTGTGGTTAGAAATAATTTGTATAAAAGCTGAAGATAAACGATGCTGAAGTTAAAAATGAGTATTAGGTGACTTGGAAGTTAGACACCAGATTAATATGAATGTTATTATAATTACTAAATTATAATCAAGTGGGATGTGTTTGGCAAACGTGATTTAATATGAGAAGCGAGTGTGTTACGAAAGATTAGAAAGAAAATTGAAAAATTAACTATTAATAGTAAAGGATTAGTAAAATTTCAAATTTTAATCACATGGTCTGTTGAAGAGAATGTGATTTTGTATTAGAGGTATATAAGTTACTAATCCATAACATCTGTTTTCTAATATTTGGAAAGTTTTAACATATTTACCAAAAGATATGCAGCCTGTAATAGTTCTGCTGTTAGCTTAATTTTAGTTCTATGTTCTCATGGTTTTTTTATCTTTTGGCTTTTACTTGCTTCGATCATTAGACTGCGGCCATGCCGGGGTACCGCCTTGAAGAGTTTTTAGTCGAATGAATTGACCCCAGTAATTAATGTTTTTTTTTTTTTGCTTTTTGTTTTAAAAGCCTTGTCCTTATTCTATCGGTCACTTTTGTCGAACTGCTAATTTACGTGGACGTAAACACACCAGCGCCGGTTGTCAAGTGGTGGTGGGCGACAAACACAGACACAAAGGCACTTACACCCACGTGCGCACATACACACATATACACATACACGACGGGGATGTAAACACACCAACACTGGTTGTTAAGCGGTGGTAGAGAACAAACACAGACCCAAAAGAAACACTCACACACACACATATATAATACGGGCTTCTTTCAGTTTTTGTCTATTAAATCCACTCACAAGGCTTTGGTTGGTCTGAGATTTTGTAGGAAATACTTGCCTAAGGTACCACGTAAGCTTCTTTCCACAAACTGTTGGAAATTATTCCTTAGGCGGGCGACTGGGTTAATTGGGGATCTTAAGAACGGAATGCATACCTACGACGATTGCAATGTTAATCTGTCCTTTCTTGTGCTAAGGTAGAATCCCATTGAGTTGGGGTGCAGAATGTTCACAGGCAAATCACTCTGTAGAGCCCACATCATGTTGGGTATCACAAGGGACCAGTTGGCGCAAGGTTATGAAGTTGGTTATGGATGCAGAAAAAGTTGCGCCGAGATAGCTGTGAATCATCAAGTGTGAGCCCAGAAAGGATAGAACTATCTGGACACAAGATCGAAATGGGGAGTAGATCGACAATCGACAACTGATGAAGAGACGTTCTTTATGTTACTTGTCCTGTTTTCCATTTGTTTCTCTCGTTGTTTATGTATTCAACTCTTTTGTTTTGGTATTTCATATCGTTTACGGTTTGAGACGTCCTGTACCCCATATGCAATATATACATGTGTATATCTGTACATATACACACATATATATATATAGGCATATAAATATATATAAATATACATATATATATATATCTATATAATATATATATATATATATATATATATATATATGTACATATATATAATATACATCTATAATGTATATACATGTGTGTATATATATACACACATTTATATATACATATATAAATATTTATATATACATATATATATATATTTATACATACATATACTTGCATACATATCATACACACGTATGTATGTATATATATGTGTGTGTGTGTGTGTGTGTGTGTGTGTGTGTATGTGTGTGTACACGCACACATATATACAAATGCATAAGATTATGTACATGTGTGTGTGTATGTGCGTGTATGTGAATGTGTGTGTGTATGTGTGTGTATATATGTGTGTGTGTGGTGTGTGTGTGCGCGCGTTTAAAACAACGCTGTGTTTGTTACTAGATCCAGTTAGCCCATTGTGAACAATGATGTCGTATAGTTAAGAGCAAGACATAATAGAAACACAATCTGACATGAAACGAACCGACCCAAACAATTCCTGATTTACTTCGTTGCCATTTCCACACTTTTTACAATCTTCCTTTCATTCTTTCGGTCTTGCATTCCTTCTTTCTTTCTTCCTTTCTTTCATAGTTTCATTCCTTCATTCTTTCCACCCCTTCTTCTTCTTCTTCTTCTTCTTCTTCTTCTTCTTCTTCTTCTTCTTCTCCTCCACTTCTTCCTCTTCTTTCTTCTTCTTCTTCTTCTTCTTCTTCTTCTTCTTCTCTTCTTCTTCTTCTTCTTCTTCTCTTCTTCTTCTTT
>NW_021828858.1:0-7503 GCF_006345805.1 Octopus sinensis
ATGACATATTTTCGACAATATCTTTCACAAATTGGCAGGAATTATTTTTTTAATTCACAGCGAGCATCATGTCTGCTCCAAGGAGCTATATGTCCCTTTTTATTCCAATAGGATACTTTATTACTGGAAAAAATCGGTTAATTACATCATATGTGGCACACATAGCAAACCGATTTGTGTATTAAACACAAACCACAGACTGTCTAGGAGACGCAACTCGACCTTTTTAACTCTCGAAACACGTGGGGTAAGTATCCCAAAATGTACAAAAACGGCAAAAAAGCGGGCAGCAATGTGAGTGACAACAACGAAAAAGTAAAAAGTGACCAAACTGAACAAACGAATGGAAAAAGTTTTTTGGTGCACACGACAAAAGCGGTTTATAATAAACCAAGAGTTTGCAAGTAGCGTCCGAGGACCCTTAGGGCACGTCAAAAATTTAAGGTAAAACGTTTAGGGTGGTAGTTATAAAGAAAGTTTAAACAAAAAAAGTATTCGAATAACTTGCGGCTGCAGCAGCTATTAGCAGAAGTGGCGGTGTTGGGGGTAAAGTCTCGAATGTAATTTCTTCCTGGTAGGAATTGGTTGGGTTGAATTATCAATAGCTGTTTGATTGTTATTTGGGAGTGAAGAGAAGACATTGCAACCTACACATGCGCCTTCGTTCACTAGAGGAAAAGGACTAGATTGGGATTAGTCGTTGCCTACTAGGGGTTCTTACATACCCGGGCAACGCCGGGCTATGCTGCTAGTGATGTTATAATCAAAGAAAAACAAAAAAAATCTAGTTTAAAGGATACTCCTTTGAAAATTTTTTTTTTTTTTTTTCATTGGTCCTTTCAACTAACGGTCTTAAGCATGCAATGAACAAAATAAATTTAGCATAAATTCATCCTATATTAATATCGAAGGAGATATTCCAAATACATAATATGGTAAATAATCAGATACGAAATATAAGTCAATTAATAATTTAAAGTTAAAATTAAAAAATGTTCACGCAAAATTACATAAATATTTTTTCAGCAGTATATACGTATATTAGACCATTTATAATATACATATATACACCAAAATACACAGATGCATGTACATAGTTGTATATATATTTAGATATACATATATAAGATATAAATATATACACAAATACACACATATACATATATGTACGCATACATGCACGCGTACAAAATCTCTTGGTGTACACATATACATGTAAGACATAGATATATACACAAATACACATATAAATAAATGTACGCATACATGCACGAGCACAAAACCTCTTAGTGTATATATCAGTGCTTTTCAAACTTTTTGCCGGAGCGGAACCCCAAGGAAACATTCCATTGGCTCGAGGAACCCCTCTGCAATAATTTAATAGTTTTATGCACACATATCTGCACAGGAGACTTAAAAATTACTGCCGATTTTAGCAGTTTTGTAACTTCTTGCGGAACCCCTGCACTGTACTGGCGGAACCCTAAGGTTCCGCGGAACCCTGATTGAAAACCAGTGGTATATATATACGGGACAGTTATTACAGATGAGAGAAATAGGAAGTATACCTTAAGCGTACGCAAGGGAATGAGCAAAAAGGAAGACAAAACGAAAGGGACAAGTTTCAACAATGGTTGTATTAGTTAAGTCTTTAAAAAAAAGGGGGTGGGGAAGGGTCTTGACATTCCGGACGCTAGTTCATCAGAAAAAGATAAGAATGGAAAGGCAAGAAAGGGAAAGGTAGAAGGAAAGAGAGAAACAATATCGATATAAATTCTATTTCTTTATTACCCACAAGGGGCTAAACACAGAGGGGACAAACAAGGACAGACAAACGGATTAAGTCAATTATATCGACCCCAGTGCGTAACTGGTACTTAATTTATCGACCCCGAAAGGATCAAGGCAAAGTCGACCTCGGCGGAATTTGAACTCAGAACGTAACGGCAGACGAAATACCGCTAAGCATTTCGCCCGACGTGCTAACGTTTCTGCCAGCTCACCGCCTTATATATATCGATATATATTTATAAGCATACACACACGCACGCACGCGCACACACACGCGCACACACCACCACCACCACCACACACACACAATACACACACACCACCACCACCACAACACACACACACAACACACCACACACACAACACTACACACACGCATGCAAGCACACACCTATATTTGTATAAAGATAAAAATCACACGAATAAGATAAGGAGTCAAGGAGGACGCAAAATCAAATAATGGAATCAGAAAAGTGTTACAATGTAAAAGCGGAAAAAGAAGAAAAAAAAGCAATTATTGAAACAGTGTACTATGAAAATATATTGCAAAAGAAGGAACAAAAGTGAATCCACTGTTCGATTAATACCCTTTATGAAAGAAATGAAAAAGGAAAAAGAACCCAGAAAAAAAGAAAAAAACATCGAATTTGTTTACATCGTAGGCTCAGTGTAAAATGGCAGTTGGGGAGTGAGATAGAAGGACTGGAAGAAGAGATACACTTTAGGTTCGGTGAGAATGAAAGAGTAGAAAAAAGGAGGAGAAGGAGTGAGAAGAAGAGACGAGAAGAGGAGAGGAGCAGAGTTAAAGAGGGAATGAATAACGTGGATGGAAAAGTGAGAGAGGGAATGGAGAGGGAACCCTCAGTGCACGTGTGTGTGTGTGTGTGTGTGTGTGTGTGTGTGTGTGCATGTGTGTGTTTGTGCGTGTGTGTTCTCTGTATGTGTGAGTGTGTGTGTTTATGTGTGCATGTATCTGTGTGTGTGAGTATGTTTGTGTGTATATATGTGTGTATATGTGTGTGTGAGTATGTGTTTAAATGCGAAATGTTCTTACTAATGTGTATGGTAAATCGTTAGTAATGCGTGTCGACGAAGATAAAATAGAGCGTCCGGGCATGCAAAAGTAATTCTTGTAATACAATGTAACCAATCAAAAATGTAATGCATGTACGAAACGTATAAACATCCTTAGACAGCGACAACAGTGGAGGCGCAATGACCCAATGGTTAGGGCAGCGGACTCGCGGTCGGAGGATCGCGGTTTCGATTCCCAGACCTGGCGTTGTGTGTGTTTATTGAGCGAAAACACCTAAAGCTCCACGATGCTCCGGCAGGGGGTGGCGGCGAACCCTGTTGTACTCTTTCGCTCCAACTTTCTCTTACTCTTTCTTCCTGTTTCTTGTCCCCCCCCCGACTTCCTACGCAGCCGCTGAGCCTGGATGCGCCTGGATGCTCTTGATGTCGGAGTTTTGACCTGCTTTCTCTTCTGCGGTTCTTACGAATAGCAAAGGACCACGTTTCGGACTCCTCCCAAGGGACGAAGACCGCTTCGCTCAACAGCAACAGCACGCGCATGTGCAAACAGCATATGTTTGTGCAAATGTGTGGTGTAACAAATTATATATTGAGATAGATGCATAAGAATTAGACTGTGTGGTAAAAGAATAGTTCATACCAGCAAAGCATTTGTCATGTGTAGTGCGTTATTGTGGGAGAGATGTGTCAAGAGAAAGTGTTTGTAGGCTTATAGTAAGATGTGTATATCAGACTGTCTGTATGTATGTTTGCATGCGAAGCTAGTAGTCATGACCACGTGCCACGGCGTGGTGTTTGCTGAATGTGTTTGCTAAGTGTATATGCATACACATACGCACACACACATAGGTATATATATGTATAAATAATATATATATAATATATATATATATATGTATGTCTGTATCTATATATATATACATACATACATATATATATATATATATATATATATATATATACATATATAATATATATATATTATATATATATACATACATGCATACATACATTCATACATGTATGTATGTGTGTATGTATGCATACATGTATGTATGTGTGTATGTATGCATGTACGTGTGTATGTTTTACAGGCGCATGGCTGTGAGGGAAGAAGATTGCTTCCTAACCACACGGTTCTGGGTCCAGTCCCACTGCGTGGCACCTTGATCAAGTGTCTTCTACTCTAGCCTCGGGCAGACCAAAGCCTTGTGAGTGGCTTTGTTAGATGGAAACTAAAAGAAACCCGTCGTATATATATATATACACAAATATGTATATATATATAATATATATATATAATATATATATATATATATATATATATATATATATATATATATATATATGTATATATATATATATATGTATATATATATATATATATATACATATATATATATATATTATAATATTATATAATATATATATATATATTATATATATATATTATATTTGCGTGTTTGTGTGTGTGTGTCTTCGTGTCACTGTTTGTCCGCCCCCCACCATCGCTTGACAACCGATGTTGGCTGGTCGAAGAAGTTGCTTCCTTCTTGCTGCTCTGCATAGCAACCAAGTTTGTGGAGATAGCTGACGGCTGTTCTGGGATTGACATCAACTTGTTCTGCAATGTCAGAGGCCCTGCAACGAGGATAATACTCAACACTTCTCTTAGTAAAGAGAAGGATCCTGTCAGAAGATCCTGGTTGATCTGGATGAGGTGATGTAGACTCTTTCCCCTCTCTGGTGAATTGCACAATCACTGTATTAACTGTAGAAAGCGGGATCCCAAGATTTTTCTGCGATTTTACGTTGACTTTGTCCACCTTTCATAATGACCCACAATAAGGCCTCTTTGAAATTCAGACAGTTCCAAAGTTTTTTGCGCATTTTGATGTCGACATAAGTTCCTTGCCTTTCCTGATGAGAAATCTGCATAATGTACTCCTTATTCCTTCGGAATTAGGAATATGCAGCCTTCGAAACATATGTCGAAAATAAAGGAAATTGTTAACAAGTCGTTCAACTCCATTCTTTCATAAACTTATATATATATATATATATATATATATATATATTATATAAACTTAGATAAACTTAGATATGTTTCGACCAAAGATTGGTCCAGGCCATGTCTAACTTAATAGCACCACCTGATAGGATTATTCGAATCCTGTTTAAGTCAAGTTTTGTTCAAGTAGTGAGTTCTTGTTGGGTGAGTTGTATCCAATTATGGGTGGCTTATCTGGTATTCTTTGAAGGAATCTATCCAGACTCTGTTTAAAGTTGATGGGATCCTTTTCCTCTTTGATCTCTCTCGGGACAATGTTAAATAGGGCAGGGCCTGTTGAGGAAAAGAAATTATGTTGCAGTGTACATGTATGTTGTGATCTTGAATTGGGCAGGGGACGAATAGCCCGTGGTCCAAGTCTTGGATGAACCTTGAAGCTAATGTTTAGGTCGTTTGGGCATAGTTGGCGGTATATTTTCCACATCGTACAATATATATATATATATATAATATATATAATATATATTATATATATATGCAATTCGTGCATCTGTCTGTGTGTCCCAAAGGGTAATTCAAAGAACCACAGATAGCAAACATATTCACATATGCATACATGCATGCGTTCATACATGTACATACACACACGCACACACACACATACACATTCATAGAACATATACCGGTATATATATTTATTCGTATATATATATATATAAACGCATAGACATATACACATACACACAAGTGTATGTCTGCGTTTGTGTGTGTGTGTATGTATGTGTGTGTATGTGTATGTGTGTGTGTGGGGGGGGGCGTGTGAATATATCCTTTTGTGCTATTTTTATCTCTATTCAATTATTTTTTGTTCAGTTTTTCTCTATGCAAAAAAGAAAAAAAATATCAGTTTCTCTTTGCATATCCACCCACCTCCCAATCATTGCCTTTTGTCGCAATAAAGAAGCCATCAACTACAACAGCATCATCATCATCATCATCATATCACCATCACCATCATCATCCTCACCACTACCACCACCACCATCGTCATCATCATGACTACCGTCAAAATCATCATCATCACTATCATCATTACCATCATCAACATCATCATGATCATCATCATTATCAGTATCACGATCATCATCATCATCATCATCATCATCATCATCATCATCATCATCATCAACATCACCATAATCAATATCATTATAGTTCTCGTCGTTGTCATTATCATCATCATCATCATCATTATCATCTTCTTCACCATCACATCATCGTCATCATCATCATCACCGTCACCACCATAATGAGTATCATTATCGTACTCGCTGTTGTCGTTATTATTATTTTTTTATCATCATCATCATCATCATCATCATCATCATTAATATTACTTTATTTAAAAATAAAGTCTGTCATTGAGAGATTTTTCTAAAAAAAATATCCAACGAATTTTTTTTTTCTCTCTCTGTTATGACCTTTTTACCGAATCGATTTTTTGTAACATTAATCAAAATAACTCACCATTTGGGTTATTTGAAGTTTTTTTCACATCTTTTTTCTTTCTTTTTTTTTTATCGAATATTTGACCTTTCTCCAAATACATCCCGACTAACCATTTCCATAGACTGGCTTATCTACTTTTATTCGTATCCTTTTACGTTTAGCCAACCAAACTGAAAAGCGAGGGCGGACTATATATATATATATATATATAGCACAATCGATATTTATTAATCAACACTAATCAAGTGATTGACAATAACTTCGAAATCATGTGACTGTTTGATGACCTTTATAAAATCATGTGACTTGTCGGTGACCTTTTGGAAATTTTCCAACCATGAAATATAGATTATTACGTTGAATGTAGCAAACGCAAAGTACAAGATGTAACGTCACCGACATGTTTGATTCTCAGTTCAAGAATAAACGCCACAACATCGTATAGAGTTACACAAAATAGAAGATGCCGTTTAACAGAAGAATGTATATATTTCAGGAGAAGGCGATGTATATTACAAGCATCTCAAACGTTATATCCTTTTTTTATGTTCTCTATTAAAAATCACGCTAGCGTCGAGTTTGCCGCGCATTCTACCGCTAGCGGTTTCATGGACAGTCCGCACCTACGCACCCACAAACCCACCCACCCATCCTACCTTTAGTTTGTGCGTTTCTGTTTTTCATTCTTTTATTTGTTTCAGCCATTTTGATTGCGGCCATGCTTCTTTCAGTTTCCGTCCACTTACAAGGCCTTGGTCAGCCCGAGGCTATAGTAGCAGACACTCGCCTCGGGTGCCGTGCAGTGGGAATGAATCTGAAGGCCCCGTGGTTACAAAGAGAAAGCTTCTTAGCACACAGCCACGCATGCGCCTACGCATCTATGTTTACAAGCTATTATTAATCGTCCAGCAGAGTCGTCTGAGCGGCGAACAAAATGCTTTGCGTTATTTGTACTGATACTTTGCCTTTAATGTTCAAACTCCACCGAAGACGACTTTGCCTTTCATTCCTCAGCGGCCGATAAACGAGTTCAGACTATCCACCAAAACCATCACTACTGGTCATGTGACGATGTAAGAAAAGCAAAAAAACAAATGCATTGGATACCATCTAGAGAATCATTTACTTCTTTCAGTCATCTGACTGTGGTCATGCCG
>NW_021828859.1:5000-7562 GCF_006345805.1 Octopus sinensis
TAGAGTGAAGTTTTGGCTGCTATATCTAGCATGGTGCTATCTTTTAGATACCCTTAATTATAATTTTAGATAATAATAATTATATATGAAGTTTTTTTCATGCTCACCACCTGATATGATCGGCATTTAAATAATGATCTTATCCTTATGTATATATATATATATATATATATATATATATAATATATATATATATATATAATATATATTGGTAAACGTAAATAACAAAAAGAAAGAAAGAGACTTCAATATTATGTAAATAGAGGAAATTTATCTATACAATAATCTGTTACATTACTCGATAGTCAAGATAAAACTCTGAGTTTCAGATGCCTAAGTGGCTATTTGAACATATTATTGTATATATATATATATATATATATATATATATATATATCTATATATATATAAAAATTAAAATACTGAGGGTAGAAATTGATATCAATCAATTAACATCAATTTAAACCAGTGGTCTAGCATATTCGAAAAATCCGAAGATTTAAAATTTGTATTACAATTAATAAGAGGAATGAGCACTAAAGTGAAATTCTATACGCTAGAAATAGGCATCAAAACGCCTCTTACCACAAGAGTGTGTTCTCACACTTATTAATTATATATGTATGTATATATATATATATATATATATATATATATTATATATATATATATACATATATCAAAAAGATGTTATAATACTATTCTACAACCATGCCAACAATCCAACATACCTCTATCATCAGCTGCCCCACGGATACCATTATGGTTTCGATAATTTATATTCGTACATACACATATATGACTAAAAATACAGATGGAGCTGATAGTGAAAGCAATGTAGAAACATATCACAGAACATGAAGTAGCTATATATGGGAGAACAATATTTATTTCTATGATCGTTTGGTATTTTCAGTGTTAATTTATTCTCTTTTTCTCTTTTACTTGTTTCAGCCATTTGACTGCGGTTATGCTGGAGCACCGCCTTTAATCGAGCAACTCGACCCCGGGACTTATTCTTTGTAAGCCCGGTACTTATTCTATCGGTCTCTTTTTTGCTGAACAGCTAAGTGACGGGGACGTAAACACACCAGCATCGGTTGTCAAGTGATGCTAGGGGGACAAACACAGACACACAAACACACACATATATATATATACATATATACGACAGGCTTCTTTCAGTTTCCGTCTACCAAATCCACTCACAAGGCATTGGTCGGCCCGGAGCTATAGCAGAAGACACTTGCCCAAGATGCCACGCAGTGGGACTGAACCCGGAACCATGTGGTTGGTTAGCAAGCTACTTACCACACAGCCACTCCTGCGTATGAGAAACCGCAACTACCTGTCTTTCAAAATACACACTTTCCGATATCGTCTAAAACTAAAATTCCACAGTTGTATAAATTAACTCATCGAATCAGAAATTTACAAAGCGCTACCATTTTATCGTATTCAGAGTAGTTACACCTAAAGCTGCAATCATTGTTTGTAAAAATGTGTAAAATATAATTTTCTCTACAACATAATTCCCTGTTCATGAGTTCCTCATTCAAGCAGAAAACACATCCGAATCTGTTTCTTTTTATTTGGTCTAACCTTACTCTCTCTCTTTACTCTTTTACATGTTTCAGTCATTTGACTGCGGCCATGCTGGAGCACTAGTTTCTGGGTATTTGCCCCTTATGAATGCAGAGCAGCCGAATCCAGCAGGCATCACTATATTTCTGGACTGTCATATTAGCTTGGAGATAACTCTCTCTCTTTTACTTTTTTACTTGTTTCAGTCATTTGACTGCGGCCATGCTGGAACACTAGTTTCTGGGTATTTGCCCCTTATGAATGCAGAGCAGCCGAATCCAGCAGGCGTCGCTATATTTCTGGACTGTCATATTAGCTTGGAGATAACTCTCTCTCTTTTACTCTTTTACTTGTTTCAGTCATTTGACTGCGGCCATGCTGGAGCACTAGTTTCTGGGTATTTGCCCCTTATGAATGCTGAGCAGCCGAATCCAGCAGGCGTCGCTATATTTCTGGACTGTCATATTAGCTTGGAGATAACTCTCTCTCTTTTACTCTTTTACTTGTTTCAGTCATTTGACTGCGGCCATGCTTGAGCACCGCCTTTAGTCGAGCAAATCGACCCGGAACTTATTCTTTGTAAGCCCAGTACTTACTCTATCGGTCTCTTTTGCCGAACCGCTAAGTGACAGGGACATAAACACACCAGCATCGGTTGTCAAGAATGCTAGGGGGACAAAAACAACACACACACCATATATATATAATATACATATATACGACAGGCTTCTTTCAGTTTCCGTCTACCAATTTCACTCACAAGGCATTGGTTGGCCCGGGGCTATAGCAGAAGACACTTGCCCAAGATGCCACGCAGTGGGACTGAACCTGGAACCATGTGGTTGGTTAGCAAGCTACTTTATTTCATATAATTTGCCATTTAGGCATTTACAAGAGGGGGACAAACAAGGACAGACACATATAAAGGGTGAAGTAGCTTAACACAGTTAAATTTTCGAATGAAATTACGGATAAGAT
>NW_021828861.1:0-7527 GCF_006345805.1 Octopus sinensis
ACCTGGCTCCATCAAACTCAAACTCGTAATGGGACTATCCACAATACACAAGACCGCCACAGCAAATAGACCCAAGGTGGACACCACTGGCAACAGCACACACATCACCTCGATGCTCCTACTGAACATCAGAGGACTGCTAGCACTCAGTAACAGGACAAAAATCCCTTTCTTGAGAGACCTTGTTGCATGCAATCAAGCCTTATGCATAGCACTTACGGAAACACACCTGAAACCGGACACAGCAGATGTGGAAATACACATACCACAGTATGTTGTACTACGGACCGACAAAAAAAAGGAGTCATGAAAGTTTGCTATGTACATCCGCGAAGACCTCACACCCCAGGTCCTTTTGTCATACTCAAATTCGTGTGTGACACACTAATTGTACATAGAAGGCAACTTGGTGTAGTTTATTGTGCTACATATCGCCCTCCAGATGCTCCAAGCCATGTAGGCAAGTTTGAAGATTGCCTTATAAAAATAGAAGTTCTAGTCACACTAGAACAACACGTAAGTGTACTTCTTATGGGAGACTTCAATCTGCCCAATGTCAGATGGCCCGAGGGCCTTTCTCTCCCAGGAATGACACGATGCGAACGAGGACAGGCGAGGTCCCTCCTGAGCCTCATCAACACTCTGTACATGGAGCAAATAATACTCCAACCAACCAGGGCAGGTAACATACTGGATCTCTGCTTCACAAATAATATGGATCTCATCCATAAAGTGAAAAGGACACCGACACTACTCTCGGATCACAACATGATAGAGCTGACCATGTACGGGCCAAAGGAAAGCATGGACATGCAGTCTACAAGAAACTCTCAGAATCTTTCCAGCTTGAACTTCCATTAGGCAAACTGGAAACAAATTGAGAAAGAGATCCTCAAACAAAACTGGCCTGAATGTCTCTCCTCGTCAGACATCGACATGAAACTTCAACAATTCATGTCTGTAATGCAAGCCATGTGCTACAAATATGTCCCAGAGATAAAGGCCACCGTATACAAGAACAAAATCCCCAGAGAGAGAAAAATTCTAATGAGACGGCGTACAAAAGTTTCAAATTGCCTAAACAAACAAATTGAAAGCAGTGAAAAGGCCCGCCTGAAAATAAAACTGTTGGAAATTGAAAAATGTCTGCAACTCTCCCATGAAAAAGAAAGAGCAGGCAAAAAGCCTGGGCTATAGATAACATAAAAATCTAACCCCAGAGCTTTCTACAGGTATGCCAAGAACCGCTACGGTGCACTGTAGGATAGGGCCACTCCTTGAAAAGGATGGCACAACTCACAGGAAATCCAATGAGGATAAGTGAAATACTGAATGAGCAATTCAAGAGTATTTTCACTCCACTCCTAGGGCATTTTCAAGTCAGCAATCCAACTGACTTCTTTACCACTGCAGATATCAGAGGCAGCGATGATTGATTACATCAATATAAAGGAAGACGATGTAATAAAGGCTATAGATGAAATGAAAACAAACTCAGCTACTGGCCCCGATGGATTCCCAGCAATCCTTCTAAAAGTATGTAAGAGAGTCCTAGCAAGACCACTGCAGTTCATCTTTCAGAGCTTCCTTGCAACTGGCAAACTTCCAAGAAAACTAAAGGAAGGTAAAATATTCCTATTCATAAAGGGTTAGCAGAGCGGAGGCAAGAACTACAGACCTATCTCTCTGACCTCACACATCAGCAAGGTCATGGAACGAATAGTCAAAGGAAACTAATCACCTTCCTTGAAGAAAATTTCCAACCGGAAAAGCTGCCTAACTCAGCTCCTAACTCAGCTCCTACAACACTATGACTGGGTGCTGAAACGACTGCTCAACCACTCAAATGTGGAAGTCATATATCTCGACTTTGCAAAGGCCTTTGATAAAGTCGATCATGGAATGATATGTCACAAATTGCGTGATCTTGGCATAGTTGGAAAATTGGGAGAATGGCTTCATGACTTTCTGAAGGATAGAAGCCAGGTGGTAGTAGCCATTAACACGCAAATAGTGAGCGGTGTTCCGCAAGGCACTGTTTTGGGACCACTACTGTTCATAATGGCCCTCTCAGACATGCCCTCAGCCACGCAGAGAGCCACGATCACAAGTTATGCAGATGATACAAAAGTTTCACAGGCAATACAGAACCCTGAAGACACTATGCACCTGCAATGTGAGCTGAACAAAATAAACAAGTGGGCTGAAAAGAATAGCATGCAGTTCAATGCTGAAAAGTTTCAAGCTTTATGCTATCAGCATGCAAAACTAAATGCAATACCCAATAAATACACTGGACCTGGAGGGATTGCAATCCCAGAGGCACAATCAGTGCAAGACCTGGGTATTTACATGAGTGATGATGCAACCTTTCATGTGCATGTTGCTAAATTGGCAATGAAATGTAGGCGGCTGACCGGATGGATTCTTAAAACCTTTAGAACAAGAGACCAGGAAACCATGATGGTCCTCTGGACGACACTTGTCCTAAGCCACTTTGACTATTGCTCTCAGCTATGGTCACCATCCAGTGTCAAGTTAATCACAGAACTTGAGGCGATCCAACGAAGCTACACGAAGAAGATAGCCTCTGTGCAGCATATAAGCTATTGGGAAAGACTCAAGGGACTGAGACTCTATTCCTTAGAGCGTAGGCGAGAAAGATATGCCATAATATACATCTGGAAGATCCTAGAAGGACTTGTCCCAAACTTTGGCATCGAGAGTTACACAAATACTAGAACTGGGCGTCACTGTATAGTGCCAAGGACTCTAAATTTGCCATCAAGATGTAGGACAAGATACTGTGATAGCCTGGGCTTCAGAGGCCCACAGCTCTTCAATATCCTCCCGAAGAACCTGAGAGACCTGCATGGGGTGGATGCAGATGTCTTTAAAATAAAACTGGATCTCTTCCTGTCAGGTGTCCCAGATGAACCAACTTCACGGACAGGAGGTGCAGATGAGGGCAGTTGCATCGAACTCTCTCATGCACCAAATGGCAATTGCTAAAAAGCATTCGTGAAGTAAAATCATGTAGCAACACCAAATGGCGGTGCCCCAGCATGGCCACAGCTCGTGAGCTGAAACTAGATAAAATAAAATAAATAAAATAATATATATGAGTAGTAGTAGTAGTAGTAGTAGTAGTAGTAGTAGATTGATTGATTGGTAAATCTGAAGTATATTCGACTACATAGATACAATTTGGAAAATATTCGATCATTATTTCTAGCAGGTCTAGCAACCATATTGTACGGGTTTATTGGTTGGTGCGACAGATTATGTTGTCATTATTATTATTATTATTACTATAATTAAGGTGGCGAGCTGGCAGAATGGTTAGCACACCGGGCGGAATGCTTAGCCGTATTTCGTCTGCCGTTACGTTCTGAGTTCAAATTCCGCCGAGGTCGACTTTGCCTTTCATCATTACGGGGTGGATAAATTAAGTACCAGTTACGCACTGGGGTCGATGTAATCGACTTAATCCGTTTGTCTGTCCTTGTTTGTCACCTCTGTGTTTAGCCCCTTGTGAGTAGTAAAGAAATTGGTATTTCGTTTGCCGCTACGTTCTGAGTTCAAATTCCGCCGAGGTCGACTTTGCCTTTCATCCTTTCGGGTTCGATAAGATAAGTACCAGTTGAACACTGGGGTCGATATAATCTACTTAGACCTTCCCCCGAAATAGCTGGTCTTGTACGAAAATTTAAAACCAATATGTATGATTTTACGCTCTGAGTTCAAATTCCACTGAGGTCAACTTTGCCATTCATCTTTTCGGGATCGATAAAATAGGCACCAAAAAGAGCACAGGGGTCCAAGTAATCGACTAATCCCCGCCCCCAAGATTTCAGGCCTTGTGCTAATAGTGAATAGGATTGTTATTTTTTATGATGGGAGAAGGGGGAGAGATAGGCAGAGAGGAAGACAGGAAGTTAAGCATATCGCGTTGCACTTAAGTACATTATGACATAAAACAGTGCAGTCGTTTAGTGTGGGATGTGTTCTGTGAAGATTTACCGTTAAATTTACTCATTTCATTGTCATTTATCAAATACAGTCTCGCCATTTCAAAGACAGATTTTGAAATATATATATAAATACACACACACACACACACACACACACACACATATATATGTATGTATATATACTTTATACTTTCTAAACTTTCCTGTATTTTCTGGTCTTTCCTTTTGTCGTCTCTTCGTACTGTGGACACACATTTTTTTTCTCTCCTTGTTTTTTCTGTGTCTCTTTCTGTAGAAGAGCGTAGGCTCGAAATGTAAAAGACTTTTCAATTCCTGAGCGTTATACTAGTACATTTGTTTGTTTTGTACACCACCTGTTTTTGTCTTTTGTTTTTTTCGTAAACTCTCCTTATATATGTATATGTGTGTGTGTGTGTGTATTTATAGGGGTTATTTGAAATTTCCGTATTGGACGTTAAAATGTAATTGGATGCTTAACCAAGACGACTATTCATGGGGAACACTCTATTGCGTTATTAAATGACATTTGATCTTCCAAATTCCAACGCAAAGATTCCAAACACATATATGTGTGTGATGACCAAGTGTCATCCGAAGGTTTATTAAACCAGAACATTAAGGATCATACAAACCAAACACCATTTATATCTATATATACGTGTGAGTGCGTACGTGTGAGTGCGTGCGTGTGTGTGTGTGTGTATATATATATATACATATATATATACATATACATATATATATACATATAATACATATTATATATATACACATATAACTCATATATATATACATATATATGTATATATATATATATATATACATAATATATATATGTATATAATATATATACTGTATATATATATATATAGCATAGGCGGCAGGAGTGGCTGTGTGGTAAGTAGCTTCCTTACCAACCACATGGTTCCGGGTTCAGTCCCACTGCGTGGCATCTTGGGCAAGTCTTCTGCTATAGCCCCGGGCCGACCAAAGCCTTGTGAGTGGATTTGGTAGACGGAAACTGAAAAGAAGCCTGTCGTATATATATATATATATATAATGTATGTGTGTGTATGTGTTTGTGTGTCTGTGTTTGTCCCCCTAGCATTGCATGACAACCGATGCTGGTGTGTTATGTCCCCGTCACTTAGCGGTTCGGCAAAGAGATAGATAGAATAAGTACTGGGCTTACAAAGAATAAGTCCCGGGTCGGGTGCTCGATAAAGGCGGTGCTCCAGCATGGCCGCAGTCAAATGACTGAAACAACAATAAAAGAGTATATACATATACCTATATATATACATATACATAATATATATACATATACATACATATATATGTATACATATATATAATATATATGTATACATACATGTATATATATATACATACATATATGTATATATGTATACATACATGTATATATAATACATACATATGTATATATATATATTATATAATATATATATATATGTATACATACATTATATATATCATACATACGTATATATATATATTATATATATATAATATATAGATAGATAGATAGAACATGTGTATATATATATAATATATTATATATATACATGTATTCAGAGCTGCGGCCATGCTGATGCACCGCCGTTTTTGCTAGCACTGTTATTGCGAAGAACCTCGTCTAATATGTGGCACTTGGTGAAGAATGGAGTTTGATATAGCTACTCTCGTTTGCACCTCTTGCCGTGAGGTAGGGTCATCTGGGACTCTCGACAGGAAGATGTCCAGCTTTGATTTAAAAACCGCTACATCTACTTTGTGCAAGTTCCTCAGACTCTTTGGGAGAATATTAAAAAGCTGTGGGCCCTTGAAACCCAGGCTGTTGCAGAAGCTGGTCCTGAAGCGTGATGGCATTGCTGGGATCTTTGGCACTATGCAGTGTCGTCCCGTTCTAGCATTGGTGTAGCTTACAATGCCAAAATTTGGCACAATTCCTTCCAGGATCTTCCACACATATATTACTGCATACCTCTCCCGTCTTCTCTCCAGGGAGTAGAGTCTTAGCTGTTTCAACCTTTCTCAGTAGCTGAGCTGTTGCAAAGAGACGATCTTCTTTGTGAATCTTCTCTGGATTGCTTCAAGGTCCGCTATTAATTTTACACTGGTGGGTGACCATAGCTGTGAGCAGTAATCCAGGCGGCTGAGGACGAATGTCCGCCAGAGGACCATCATGGTTTCCTTATCTCTGGTTCTGAATGTTCTTAGGATCCACCCAGCCAGTCGTCTGCACTTTGTCGCCATCCTGGTAATGTGCACTTGGAAAGAGGTATCATCACTCATGTCGATACCCAGGTCCCTCACAGACTTAGGCGCTGGGATTGAAATTCCCTGTGGACCGGTGTATCCTGTAAGTTTAATATTCAGTTTTGGATGCTGGTAGCATGGCCTGGAATTTTTCAGCATTAAACTGCATATTATTATCCTCAGCTCATCTGTAGATTGAGTCCAACTCCTGCTGTAGGTGTGCAACATAGCTGGGGTTCTGCATTTTCTGCGAGACTTTCGTATCGTCTGCATAGCTGGCCAGAGTGGCTATCCGGGCATTTGAGGGCATATCTGAGAGGGCCACTATAAAAAGCAATTGTCCCAAGACAGTGCCCTGTGGAACACCGCTCACTATTTGTGTGTTCATAGAGGTGGCTCCATTAACCACTGCTGCCTGACTCCTATCCAAGTTTTCCAGCTATGCCGAGGTCACGCAGTTTGTGGCATATCATACCATGATCCACCTTGTCAAAAGCTTTTGCAAAATCAAGGTAGATTACGTCCACATTTGATTTGTTGAATAACTGCCTCAACACCCAGTCATAATATAAGAGCTGGGTCAGGCAGCTCCTACCTGGTCGAAAACCATGCTGGGTATCACTCAGCAAGTTATTTTCCTCAAGGAATGCGATTAGTTTCTTTCTGACTATCCGTTCCATGACTTTGCTGATGTGTGAAGTCAGAGAGATAGGCCTATAGTTTTTGGCATCTGCTCTACTTCCCCCTTTATGTATTGGGCATATTATTCCCTCCTTCAGCTTGCTTGGCAGTTTGCCATTCGCAAGAGCTCTGGAGAGAATCTTGAGGGGTTTTGCCGGGGCAGGCTTACACGCTTTGAGGAGGATGGCTGGGAAACCATCTGGACCAGCAGCTGAGTTTGTGTCCACTTCATCTATGGCTAGTAGGACATCTTTTTCGCTAATGTCAATACATTCTGTTGTAACCGCCTCGCTAGTTATAGGTGAGGCGGCAAAGAAGTCCACTGGTTCGTTCACTTGTCTGTGTTCCAACGGGGTGGTAAAGACACTTTTGAACTGGTCATTCAGCATCTCACTGATCTTAGTTGGACTGTCTGTGAGGGAGCCATCTTTTGGAGGAGGGTCCATCTTGTAGTACACTGAGACTGTTTCTTTTCTCGTAATGAAAGAAGGCCTTTGTGTTGATTTAATAATTTTTTATAACCAGGCTTCTTTGTCTGCTTTCTCCTTCACATAGGATTGTTGCAGCCTTT
>NW_021828862.1:0-7528 GCF_006345805.1 Octopus sinensis
GTACCTGTATTTCAAAGGGCCGGCCTTGTCACACTCTGTGTCACGCTGAATCTCCTCGAGAACTACGTTAAGGGTCCACGTGTCTGTGGAGTGCTCAGCCACTTGCACGTTAATTCCACGAGCAGGCTGTTCCGTTGATCGTATCAGCTGGGACCCTCACCGTCGTAACCGACAGAGTGCTCCTATATGGCTAGCTGTGAGTACGCGTCTTTGACAAGGTCTAATGCATCTGGCGTTCTTGCTAGCCACTGCTGGGACCAATTTAGTTTTCCTCCTATATATATCTATTGTGTTTTTAAACAAAGCACGTCCATAAGAGATTCTATCTCTGGATGAATACTGCAGTAAGAAGCCGTTCAACGATGTATTTGCATTAAGTATAAGACATATATTTCTATTCAAAATCTTTTTTTCTGCGACCTTCGAAATTCTTTGCTATTGCTCTCATCTTCATCATACGAGAAACCTGTTCACGCCAGGTTCATTGTGCAGAATATTCTCAACTCTCTCTCACGAGATATGCCAACAGCATTGGCTATTTGATTTATAATCAACTAGCAGTATCGCCCGGCGTTGCTCGGGTTTGTAAGGGAAATAACTATATAAGCATTTTTAGAGAGTTATAGCCAAAAAATAGCAAAAAAATGCATTAAAAATGGGGAAAAAATGATGGTAATTTTTTTTTAAATCGTTGACTCATCGTAGACATTTTTAGAGAGTTACTTTCCTTATATAATAGCGAAAAAATGCATTAAAATGGAAAAAAATGATGGTAATTTTTTTTTTAAAATCGTATACTCATCGTAGACGCGCGCTAGTACCCAGAAGGGCTCGATATGAATCACGACTATAAGATACCTGGTTTTGGTTAAACTGCACCGCAAAATGTGGGAGTAGTTAGGAATCTAAATCGTAGGAGACAGACACACAACTTGACTTTTATATATAAAGATTGCCCGTCGTCCATCACCATGTAGTGAACACGATCAATGTTTTCTTCGGTGGTGGCAGTGGTAGGACGTTCAGACTTTGGGTTATCTTTAAGACTCCCCCACTTCCTCTCCTAAACTCAGCTGCTCACTTTTACGCTCTTTTACTCTTTTACTTGTTTCTGTCCTTTGACTGTGGCCATGCTGGAGCACCACCTTTAGTCGAATAAATCGACCCCCAGGGCTTATTCTTTGTAAGCCTAGCACTTATTCTATCGGTCTCTTTTGCCGAACCGCTAAGTTACGGGGACGTAAACACACCAGCATCGGTTCTCAAGCGATGTTGGGATCAGACACAGACACACACACAGACATACACACACACACACACACACACACACACACACACACACACACACACACACACTATATATATATATGCGACGGGCTTCTTTCAGTTTCCGTCTACCAAATCGACTTACAAGGCTTTGGTCGGCCTGAGACAATAGTAGAAGACACTTGCCCAAGGTGCCACGCAGTGGGACTGAACCCAAAACCATGTGGTTGGTAAGCAAGTTACTTACCACACAGCCACTCCTGCACTGTTGATGAAGCTGGAGCGTCATTCCCTAACGTAGCAACTCCGTCAACATGAATGTCCTAGGTGGGTGGCCGGGCTAAACCCTTTTTTCTGCAGGTAAATGATAACACTACGACACCAAATTTTGTCCATTTTCTTCGGTGGCGGCAGTGGCATTTTCAAGAGAAGTCAATGCAAGCTACTTTTGAAGTCTTCTTTAAATAGTCAAACGTCAGTTTATCTGAAAAGAAACAATGCAGATATTAATAAGGGTTAAAATTAATGCATCCAAGATTTCACAGCTTTAGTCAACCTATGAACTTTTCAGCCCGCCCTCGTAAATTATTTTAGCTTTCGTGCCACCTCCATAATAAATCATGTTAGCTTTCGCACATCTTGAAACATTTGACTATGATCTCTCATCTTTCATAGCATCCTATGATGTCTTAACTTACCGGCACACCATTACAGTACTGGGACCATCATGTGTCCAATTGTTATATAGTAATGCTGAGATGAATAATTTATGTATTTACCGTACTTGATGGCATGTTACACACCCAAACGTATTAGACGTACCCCAATTTTAGCAGCGCATATTCACGTAAAAGGGATTTTAAAAAAATAATAAATGCGCCCTTTTAAAGCCTAGCTAGGCTCATGGGTCCGGTTTCTCGGTTTCTATGACGTATGTGTTCCCCAGCTGGACAGGACGCCAGTCCATCGCAGCGTTACTCATTTTTGCCAGCTGAGTGGACTGGAGCAACGTGAAACGAAGTGTTTTGCTCAAGAACACAATGCGTCGCCCGGTTCAGGAATCGAAACCACAATCTTACGATCATGATGCTGACACCCTAACCACTAAGCCACGCGCCTCTCAATTTTAGCAGCGTATATTCACGTAAAAAGGATTTCAGTGCATTAAATCTTACGGGTAGCCCAACTTCGCATGTAGGACCCAGGGTGATCTTTTTGAGACTTTTTGGGGGGAACGGGGAAGAAATTTGTGTCTTTATGCTATCGAATATGATATTTCTTCTTACACACACACACACACACACACACCACACACACACACACACACCACACACACACACGAGTAAAAAATTTTCAAGAGCTTATTTACAGAAACAACTAAAGGTTGTAATTGTGAAGTATATCTTCTAGCTATGATTGCCAAAGTTGTTTCAGAATTCTGTAGCTTCGTCTTCGTTACTTCCGTAAGATGAGATCTAACTGAATTAAGTGCCTGTAGGGACAGCTTTTCAACATTTACTTTCAGTTTTCTATTCATATTTTTTCAATGCAAAGATTCATTTTAACTTGATCCAACCAGGTATGCACGAACATGTGTGCACCGAGAATTTTCCCCTTTTTTTTGCATATACAGAATCTACGCAGATTATATATATTATATATATATATATATATATATATATATATATATATCTATATATATATATATATATATATATATGACGGAGATGTACTCGATAGCAAGTGACCTGATCTGAGATCGTGTGCTGGAACAAAAACAATTGCAGCGGGGAAGGTGTTTATAAGCTATTTAAGAAACACACAAATTAAATTTAAATGTTGAAGTGAATCTAACGGTTTTTGTGTGTTTCTTAAATGGCTTATAAACACCTTCCACGCTGTATAATTGTATATATATATATTATATATCACCGTGATCACCGTGACCGACCAGGCTATCAGATGTTGCTACACATCGCTGGTCAAAATGTTCTGAGTGGATAAGGTAGACGGAAACTGAAAGAAGCCTGTCGTATGTATCTCGTATGTATGTATGTATGTATGTATGTATGTATGTATGTATGTATGTATGAGTATGTATGTGAGTGTGTCTTTGTGTCTGCGTCTGTCCCCACATCACTAATTCACAATCAATGTTGATGCGTTTACGTCCCAGTAAACTTAGCGGTTCGGCCAAAGATACCGATAAAATAAGCACGAGGCTTTAAAACAAATCCTGCGGTCGATTTGATCGACTAAAAAATCCCTCAATGCGGTACTCCAGCTTGGCCACAATCAAATGACTGAAACAAGTAAAAGAGTAAATGAATACAAGAATGTACATACGAATGAATGTATGCATATGTATGTGTGTCTTTGAGCTTTTATTCGTCCTTTCACCACCACTTGACAACTGGTGCTGGTTTGTTTACGTCTCTGTAACTTAGCGGTCCTGCGAAAAAGACGAGAGAGTACTAAAAAAAATACTGGTGGCAATTTTTACGAGTCAATACTTCAAGGCGGTGTCCCAGCATGGCCTCGTCCAATGAGTGAAATAAGTATATACATCATTCAATCACGGTAGTGGTTGGATATATTCTTAAGTCCTCATTTCGTCAATCGCAGCAGGTTCCAAGCTTCACCACTAATTCAGTTCTCAACTAAATTGCAAACTGTTAACAGTTTTAAAGAGGACACCTTCTCAGCTATAGTTTGGCATAAATAGTTTGAGATTTGGTTCAGTAGAAAAAAATTTACATCAAAATAGCTGCGACCTCAAGGGGGGCAGTAAGGTACCTATTCGCCTTCAATTAACGTTAACTTTTTCATTTTAAATTAAAAGTATACTTTCCTTAGGCTTAAATGATAGAAAAATGCATGAGGTATTCAAAATCACTAGTCGCACTGAACAAAATTTAATAGAAAAAGAGTTACGAAATAAAATGTTACGAAATTTCCTATCAGTAAGTAAAAGAGTAAGGGAGTAACGCTTCAGCTATAAGAATAAAGAATATAATTCTAAAATTAATGCTATTTTCTAAGGTGGTGAGCTGGCAGAAACGTTAATACGCTAGGTGAGATGTTCAACAGTGTTTCGTCTGTCATTACGTTTATTGAGCTCAAATTTCGCTGAGGTTGACTTTGAGGTACAGATTATTTCATTAGGTTTTTTTTTTTTTTAACTAAACTCTTTCAAACTTCCGATACTCGTAGAATGTGTCACATAGAACGGGGTTTACTCTTAACGTTTTTGAAAAAGTTTCGTATTTTGGAAGCGGTATTTCGTCTGTCTTTACATTCTGAGTTCAAATTCTGTCGAGGTCCATTTCGAATCTATTCAGTTAGAAGTACAGATTATTTAATTAATTTTTTTTTTATCTAAACACTTTCAAACTTCCAGTACTGGCAGAATGTGTCACATAGAACAGGGTTTACTCTTAACGTTTTGGACAAAATTTTGTATTTTAGAAGTTATTTCGTCAGAAGTTACAAAGTGACAATGGATAAATTCGTGCCAATACACGAAACTCTCAGCTTTTGACTTACCTTCTAAATTCTGCTGATGACATATATACATATATATATGCATAAAAAATCTGATCACGCAATCGAACCAATGAAAGAGCCTCTACCTGGTCGATCGACACGCTAAAAATAGTATCTCCCTACCTAAATCACACGCCCATTATATGAATGTCCTACATTATCCCTAAAAAGACGGTTTGCTGAAGGCTGAGTGACCAATTAGACACACTTACAAATTAGCTGAACAGTTTTGTACAATAAATTTAAAAGATGAGATTTGTAATGAGTGATAAATTAGAAGAACTGGCATTCTTTGCTGCAATATTTTAAGTAAAAAGTTTCTTATTCTTTACTTTACTAGAAGTAATAGTTTGTCTTATACTTTTATAGGTGTAATAATTTGTCCTGTACTGGAGGGGAGAAGGAAGGAGTGGAGAAGAGGAGGGGAGTGGAGGAGGGAGGATAGAAAGGGAGGGAGAGAGAAGTGGAGTGAGGGAGCAGAGGGAGCAGAGAGAAAGAGGGAAGGGGAAGAGGGAAGAAGAAAGAGGAAGCAGAGAGAAAGAGGGAAGGGGAAGAGGGAAGAAGAAAGAGGGAAGAAGAGAGAGGGAAGAAGGGAAAAGGAGGGAAAGAGAGTAGGGGTGAAAGGATGAAGGACTGAAGAGAAGTAGGGTTGGGGGGAGGTTAGATGAGGAGGGGAGAGAGGAGGGTGGGGATAGTTGAGACCAAATAGCGTGAAAGAGCGAAGAGAGAAGATTAATTCTTGTTCACGGCGCAAACGGGAATCCGGATGGCCTCTGTGCAAGGACAAACCGAACACAGACAGGTGTTATTTTATATATATATATATATATATATATATAATAAATATATTTAATAAAATGAGTGTACGAAACGATCGTACCAAATTACCGGAGTCATTCTTGTTGCTTATTTTGAGTATATACATATATATATGTATGTATATATATATATATGTATGTATATATATATATATATATATATATTATATATATATGCCAATTGTGATTCGTTAGTTACTGCGCGCATTTTTTTCTCTCCTTCTTTCTGTGTTTTTTTTTCTCTCTGTGTATCTTCTGTTGAAGAGGTAGGCTCGAAACGTTAAAGACTTGTTTTATTTATATTTCCTGAGCGCCATACTAATACAATTGTTTGTTTGTTTCCACCTGCCTTCGTTTTTGTCTATTTTCATAAAGCTTCCCGTTATAAATATATATATATATATATATATATATATATATATATATATACATATACATATATATATGTATATATATATATGCATATATATGTAGGTATATGTATATCTATCTATCTATAGATAGATAGATAGATAGATAGATAGATAGATAGATAGATAGATAGATATACATACATACATATGTGCACACAACGTGTGTGTGTGTCTGTGTGTGTCTCTGTTTTAGAAAGAGAGCATGCCTATAACTGTACCTTGAAGAGGGACTTTCCGAGTTCAGATTATCAGGCAGTCTAGAACGGAAAGCAAAGTCCATTGATAAATGCACACATGCAGATATACACAGGTAGACACACACACACATACACACACACACACACACACACACACACACACACACACACACACACACACATGCACACACACACACATGCACACACGCATGCACACTTTCAATATATCGATTTACCGAGATAGTATGTAAGCAGGGTTCATGCATACGTCATATGTACACGTACGTAGTTCGTACGTGTGTATGTGTGTGTATGCGTGTGTGTGTTTGTCCGTGTGTGTGCATGCATATGACGTAATTTGATGTGCTTGTGTGCTGCCTCTGGTTTTTAAATCGTTGTTATTTTGTATTGATTTTACAAACACTGTGTGAAATGGTTCTACTTAAACTACTGCCCACTACAGTAACGACCACGTCAATATACATGTGTAATGCTTGTCCTACCAGCTATCACACAGGAAATCTCGCATGGAGCTCGTACGTATGTTGTTCATACTAATATTTATATATGTGGAAGCACTCCGTCGGTTACGACGACGAGGGTTCCGGTTGATCCGAATCAACGGAACAGCCTGCTCGTGAAATTAACGTGAAAGTGGCAGAGCACTCCACAGACACGTGTACCCTTAACGTAGTTCTCGGGGATATTCAGCGTGACACAGAGAGTGACGAGGCCGGCCCTTTGAAATACAGGTACAACAGAAACAGGAAGTAAGAGTGAGAGAAAGTTGTGGTGAAAGAGTACAGCAGGGATCACCACCATCCCCTGCCGGAGCCTCGTGGAGCTTTAGGTGTTTTCGCTCAATAAACACTCACAACGCCCGGTCTGGGAATCGAAACCGCGATCCTATGACTGCCCTAACCACTGGGCCATTGCGCTGCCCTAACCACTGGGCCATTGCGCCTCCACTTAATATTTATATATACTAGCAGAATGATCGCCCTCCGGACGGTTTTCTGCCGGCCACTTGATAATATTTTCACATTTAATTCCCAATTCTAATAATTTTTATGATATTGTTTGCCATCGTGCCTTTGCTGCTAAATGTTCTTTGTCAGTTGCATATTTTAGCATTTCTTCTGGTTGAACCCGCAGAAATGCCAAAATGAACAGTGCAAGTGGCTGAGCACTCCACAGACACGCGAACACTTCACGTCGTCCTCAGGGACATTCAGCATGACACAGAATATAATAAGGCTGGCTCTTCGAATTACAGGTACTATTCATT
>NW_021828863.1:0-7491 GCF_006345805.1 Octopus sinensis
ATATAATTATAATAATAATAATATAATAATATAATAATAATGATAATATAATAATAATAGTAATAGAATCGACAAGTGCACGGAGTTTAAGACAAGAACAACAGCAATGGCGACAACAACAAGAGACTTTCTCTTGCACAACGCTGTCGTCTTGCCCAACGACGCCAGGCCATCTTGTATTTTTATGCCGCCATTTTTGCCCCAAAAGCCCAACGCCGGCAAATTGTACAATATACCTCCATTTATTTCCTTTCAGCTCTTTTCAACTGACTTTTTGATTTGATACCAGCGATTTTCAATACGTATTTGCTTTACTCATTTTTCTTCTTTTGTACTATGGTGCCTTTATATGTATATATATATATATATATATATATATATATATTAATATATATATATATATATATATATATTATATATATATATTATATATTATCTATATATATATATTATTTTTTTGTTTTTATGTTGTTGCCGATCTTTCTAGTACTTTTCTTTTTGGCTTGCCTTTGCTTTTGGGCTGGACCATCTTAGCTATTGTGCAAACTATTTACACATCGTTGGACTACTGACCTGCATTTATTAGTGCCATCTTTGTATCCAAGCAAGCACAATTGGTGCGTCTGTGCATTAACCGAAAGAAACCGATAGAATTGTAGACGATGAGGGTTAGAGCATCGAAATACACATTTTTGCCAATTTAAGTTGATGTTACTGACTATGTATGTATGTGTGCATGTACGTATTATGTGTATGTGTGTGTGTGTGTGTGTATGTGGATGCAAATATAAACGCGTTCATATATATAAATACGTACATCTGAATACACACATACACAGTGTTATATATGCCTGCATACATACATACGTCCATACATAATACATGCATGCACACATAAATATACATATAACCATTTATATAGTTTGTTTTTTTCTGTATACATAATTATACACATCATATATGTATATATATATATATATATATATATATATAATATATATATATATATAATATGTGTATATATATCTACATATTATATATATATTATATTTATATATTTATATCTATATAACACATATATATGTATCTATATATGCATGTATGCAGTGTATACATATATATATATGTACATATCTGATATGTATGTATATTATATATTATATATATATATATTCATATATATATACATACATATACACACTATATATGTATGCATATATGCATGTATGCATGTATACATATTAATATGTATATAATTCTGATATGTATGTATATATATATATATATACATATTTATATTTATATATACTTACACATATATAAATGTCTGTATGGGCGAGAATCGTTACTATTGTCATTATCATTCATTTATTACTGATTCCTTTCAGAGCAATGTTGGCTCCCTAAAAAAAAAGTAAAAATGCAAAGAGAAAAAAAAGTAAATAAACACATAAATAGAAAGAAAAAATATAATAATAGCAACAACAACAATAATACAGAAATTGTCGATTCGAACCCAGAACTTCCCTAGCATCTCGGCATTCACATTTCTTTTTATTTTATTTGGCGCCATTGAAAAGATTTCATATTAGTGGATAATACGTGTATTTCTATATAATGTATGGATGTATGTATTATGTATGTATGTTGTATGTATATGTATATATATATGTATATATATGTATATATATATATATATTTATATATATAGATATATATATTATATAATATATATATATATATATATATATATATATATAAAAATATATGTATATATATATGTATATTCGCATATATATATCTATATATATATATATTATATATATATATATATATATAATACATATTATCTATATATTATATATCATATATGTGTAAATATATACGTATATTTGTATAATACGTAATACGCATATATATATATAATATATATATATATATATAATAGATGTGGGCGTGTATGTGTATGTATGTCTAAACAGGTGTACGTGTATAAACCTGTGTGTATATATAGACAAACACGCATATATGAGTAACCATACATATATTTTATACATACGTGTAGATACATAAATATATGTGAGTATATAATATATATATATGTATATGTGTATAATATATATATATATATATATATGTATATGTGTATATATATATATATATTAATATATATATATATATAATATATAATATACATCATATACACGTGAACCTATACATACTGACATATAACATACATATATAAACATGCGGTTGATTTATAACCTTTAACTTGACATTAAAAACAAATTTGTGCAACTCTCTTTCATTGTTCTTTATTCCTACTTTCACTTTCCTTCTTCTATTACATTCCCCCTCCCCTTTTTTCTCTCATTCTCTACAACCCTATCTCCGTTTCAATCTATCCAGCTCTCGTCAGCTCCCCCTCCCCCCCATCCCTCTCTTCGTCTAACGGTGATTTACTATATAAGCCCCATTGTAGTGCTGTCTGCTGCACACAGCAAGGCCACATGTGAAAAGGCAGGCAGACTAAATATATTCATTTATAACAACTTGGTGAAACATTAATACTTGCTTATTCTCCTTGTTACTTTTTATGCCTACATCTAGCCTGCTTATATCGAATATATATATATATGTATTCATTTATATATATATATAATATATATATATATATAAATATATAATATATATATATATATATATATATATATATATATATATATATATATATATATATATATATATATATATTATGTGTGTGTATATATATATAGATATACATATACATATATATACATACGTATATGTATATATAGACATATATATACAATATATGTAAATATGTATATTATGTCTGTGCATGCATATACATATGAGTACATATTGTATGTATGTATGTACATACGTTTGTATATATATATATATATATATATATATATATATATAATATAATATATATATATTATATTATATATATATATGTATATATATATATGCACATATATATATCAATGTATTTTAATATATATATATATAATATTATATACATATATATATATATATATATATATAATATAGAGAGAGAGAGAGAGAGAGAGCAACATAGATAGATATGACCACACGCATACTCACACACACGATTGCATGCATAAATATATGCATATAACAATATATATATACACACATATAAAACATACAGATGTTATATAAAGACAGGTGTAATTCACTTCTTCGAGTAATGGCTGACCATAACTTGAGGAACCTAATCCAAAAGACGATAAAACACAAAATCTAGAACTTTTTAATACCTTACCTGTCATTTCACCTTCTTCACACAATAAAGAAAATATTTTATTTCAAAACATGTCATTTTATTTTTTAGTTTTATTTTTTGGGGAAAGTTCTGCAAAGGGCGTGGACACGACCTGTTTTGGTAGACTTAGCCAGTAAAATAAAATAATATAATATATAGAGAGATTTCCTGTTTTTTTTTTCTTTTTAATTCTGTCTTGTATCTTTTATCTTTTACTTGTTTCACTCATTGGACTGCGGCCAGCTGGAGCACTACCTCGAATAGTTTATTCGAAGTATTCGGCCACAGAATTTTTTGATTAAACTCTGGTACTTATTCTGTCACTTATTCTATTACCATTATTGGCCACAAAAGGTCTGTCTGTCTGTCTGTCTCACTTGCTGAACTGCTTGGTCATGAGGACAGAAACAAACCAAGACCGGTTGTCAAGCGTAAGTAGGGGACAAACAGACACAAAGAAACACACCAATATTTACATATACTGTACTTATATAAACGATGGGCTTCTTTCAGTTTCCGTCTACCAAACCCACTCACAAGGCTTTGGTTGGCCGGAAGCTATAATAGAGGACACTTACTCAGGATGCACGAAGTGGGACTAAACCTGGAGCCATATGGTAATCTCTCGTAATCCGTAAAAGAACATTCTGGAAGTCCTTACTCAGCAACCAGCACAAATGATTCGTATGATAGTGGTCAAATGTTTGTGCTGAACAATAGCTCGGTCTCTCCCTCAAACCGACGTTGCTTGAACACGTCAGGTGTCGAAGTGAGCGCAAAGCAACGTGAGATGAAGGGCTTTGCTTGATGCGCCAACCGGTATATTTTAAAGAAATATATGTATAGGCGCAGGCGTGGCTGCGTGGTAAGAAGCTTGCTTCCCAACTACATGGTTTCAGGTTCAGTCCCCTGCGTGGCACCTTTGGCAAATGTCTTCTACTATAGCCTGAAAGAAGCCCGTCGTATATATATATAAATTCATAATACATACATACATACATACATACATATATATATATATATATATATGTATGTATGTATATATATTTATATACATATACATACACACATAATACATACATACATACATACATGCACAGGGCCGATTTGTTCGACTAAAGATGGTACTCCATCAAATGACTGAAACAAGTAAAAGAATAAACTATGTTTATAGTGGACTTCCGGTAAAAAAACGCTCAATGATATATAGTAACTTCTTATACTGTGCCCGGAAGTGATATTCCTGTAAAAACTGGCTGCTTTCGAAATATACACCTGTGGGTTTTACATATATATAAATAAATAATATATAAATATATGCATATATATATATACATACATATATGTACATACCTACATATATGTATATACACATGCATATATGGGAACAGGACATCAAAAAAACCTTGAAGACAATTAGAAAGGAAAACATAAAAACAAAAACATAGAAACGAACTTTTTTTCGAACAACGAGAAAACAAACAAAGAAACGAGACATGTAACATAAAGAATATTCCCCTTCTTCAGTAGTCCCTGTTTCAACTACTCCACAATACGAAGGCAAGGACAAAACACGTCTTCATTGAAACACACCTTCCCGCAACGCAAATTAATTAAAATTTGGCATTTTTTGAGGAAGGTGAAAGTGGTAACAAGAACAGGACAGTGAGAACAAGACAGTAAAAACAAACGGTGAGGGCTGTTAAGCCAAGACGATAGAAAAATTATTATGGACGTTAGGAGAACGAGCGTCCTTGCCTTCGTAACGCGGAGTAGATGAAAGAGGGACAACTGATGAAGGGAAATATTTCCAAAAGAGTCCTATCGCGCCACTCGATGAAGGCTAACAAAAACCTCGTGATTAACTACAAGGAAGGACAGGCGAATACGTATCGATAACCCTAGTTACGTTGATAGGAAACAAATTCAAATGTAGTGGCCTGAGTTCGTTGAGCAGGTGTTTCGTCTTCACGTTTCTCTGAGGTTATTTTAGGAAAATAAGGAGGAGGGGATGAAGAGGAGAATGAAAAGGAGGAAGAGGACGAGGAGCCAGAGGAGTGGAGAAGAAATAGGAGGTGGAGGTGGACCAGAAGGAGAATAAAGTGGGGAAGAAGAAGAATGGAAGAGAAGAAGAAGAAGAAGAAGAAGAGAAGAGGAAGAAGAAGAAGAGGAAGAAGAAGAGGAGGAAGAAGAAGAGGAAAAAGAAGAAGAAAAAGATGAAGGAGGAAGAGGAGGAGATTGCTGGTTCCGATTCTTGGACTGGAAGGTGAGTTGTGTTCTTGAGCAAATCACTCCATTTTACGTTGACTCAGTCCAATCAAGTGTGAGTTCCAGCATAGAAATTAAACATCCAACGAGCCAATGGACCGGTGTGATGACCAGCCTGCTAACTAACCAACCAACGAACCTACCAACCGACGGACCAACCAACGAACCAACGAACCAACCAGCCAACCAAAGGTCCAGTCACTCGGCCATTGCAGGCAACGAAAGAAGGGAATAAATGATATTCCTCCACAATAAGCAAAGCAGGCAGAGAATTCAAGAAAACAAAGATAATAATAATAATAATAATAATAATAATAATAATAATAATAATAATAATAATAATAATAATAATAATAATAATAATAATATAAAGTGGCTTCTGATCTTAACTGATTGGAAATGTTATCATGTACATTGTTTTGTCTTGGTGTAAAAGATGGGCTACAGCAAATATTCTGCTCAATACCACAGATTTGCTTGTCAGTTGTTTGACCCTAACCAGTTGAACATGTCCCTTAGTGGCTGACGGTATGTGCATCTCTGATCATGAGCAGGAGTAGTGGGAGAGTATCATAGCCATGTGCTGAGAGGAATTCTTTGGGGTTTGAGTAATTTGCCTCTGGAAACATATTGGTTTCGTCACATCACTCTTAAAAACCCTCATTCAGGGATCTTTTGAGTGCGATGGAGTAACTGATCTGAACAAAATTCTAACTGGGCCCCACCTGCAAGGTCATGTGCTGTTTATCTTGATATGAGATCACCATGTCGTGCAGATATGGTTGTTGTGATGCATGTGCCTGGTGTACCCTTATCAGACGGGTAGTCATAATGGGTATACTGGGCTTCGTATATTTTACCCTAGTGTCACTTTGATGGCATGCACTGCTCTCTCACTCAATAATAATAGTAATAATAATAATAATAATAATAATAATAATAATAATAATAATAATAATAATAATGATGATAATAATAATAATAATGATAATAATAATAATGATAATAATAAATTGATAATAATAATAATAATAATAATAATAATAATAATAATAATAATAATAATAATAATAATGATAATAATGAATTGATAATAATAATAATAATAATAACGAAATTGCAAGAATGTGAGCTATGAGGAGAATGTGTCATCCCAGTAATTGTAGGGACACTCGGAGTACTAACGACCGAGTTCGAGAAATATGTCAGAGAAATTGGAATTGACATGAAAGCAGAGGAGGCCCACAAAAACTGCTTTGCAGGGGACAGCTAAGATTTTGAGATTGTTACTTGGGTGTTGAATCTCTTCCACGATAATCAACATCCAATTATCAAAGCTTATAATTTGCAGAATTGTTAAACCTCTGACAACAGGCTGCCGTCAGCTCTCACAGACTCAACCAGAGCAAACAAGGCCGAGCGCTCTGAGAAGTAAAACAACAACAACAACAATAATATTTTTATGCGCCCTTTTCAAGCCTAGCCAGGCTCATGGGCCCGGTTTCCCGGTTTCTGTGGCGTATGTGTTCCCCCCAGCTGGACGGGACGCCAGTCCATCGCAGCGTTACCCACGAAACAGAAAGAGAGAGGGTGAGAGAAAGTTGGGGCGAAAGAGTACAACAGGGGTTGCCATCCCACCCCCTGCCGGGGCTCGTGGAGCTTTAGGTGTTTTCGCTCAATAAACACACACAACGCCCGGTCTGGGAATCGAAACCGCGATCCTCCGACCGCGAAATATTAATAATAATAATAATAATAATAATAATAATAATAACAACAACAACAACAACAACAACAACAACAACAACATGCAGTAACAGTAACAATTACATTAAAGGCGTAGGCATGGTCAAGAAGCTCGCTTTGTAATCAAGGGATTTCAGGTTCAGTTCCACTGCACAGCACCT
>NW_021828864.1:0-7495 GCF_006345805.1 Octopus sinensis
ATCCATTTCTCAAAGTTCCTTCTTTGTCCATCTATCAACAACCTTTGCATATCGCATTTAGTAGAATTGTTAACACACCTGGACGAAATGCTTAGCGGTATTTCACCTGTCGCTAAGTTCTGAGTTTAAATTCCACCGAGGTCGACTTGCTTTTCATCCTTTCGGGGTCGATAATTAAATACCAGTGAATAACTGGGGTCAATGTTGACTAATATTCTCCCACCAAATTTCAGGCCTTATGCATATAGTGGAAAGGATTATTATTATTATCATTATTATTATATTATCATTGTTGTTGTTGTTGTTGTTGTTGCTATTTTTACGTTGGAAATCTTTATTATTATCATCTGTTTTATTTTGCTTTTGTTAAATTAAGTACTAATGAATTATTGGAATTGATTAATCGGTTATACACTCCTAATGTATTTCCTTCTACCTATAAAGAATCAGGAGAACAGTGATTATGTTTGAAAATTATGTAACGCGTGTATTAAAAATGCATTTAAACTAGGGTACCAGAAGGGATTTTCACCTCATTAAAATTCTAAATGTTGAAGGCATTTTTCCGTTTTCAATGCTGGGTAGCCTCCATGTGTTTATATTATATTATTGCTATTATTGCTAATTAATAATAAATTTTAAAAAAAAACAACAACACTATTTATAAACACGCAGTGGTGTATTCTTTAAACGTGTGTGCGGACGTGTTTTTATTTGAAGGTTTTCCATTTCAATGTAAGTTCAATATTGCATGGGTTTTTAGTGTACGCACAAGATCGCTGGCACTCTCTAGTGCTTGCATCATACTATTGGGCATCTTGGGCAAGTATCGTTTATCATAAACCTTGGTTTCGTACCAAGCCTTGTCAGTAAAATTGTGTGGAAGACCATCGAATAAATTCGCGGGGTACTGCAGACTTCAATGGTCTCGTGTTGCCTCGCTCTTCGATCTAAGGGCTGCATATGTTAAATAGTTTTCCGTATGCGTTAATTTAACGAGTATGCCATTTTGGTTTGTCTGGTTATAGAGTTTAGTTCTTTTGGTGGTGTGTTTTGTCGTTTTGGACAAGCTTTGGGAAACAAATCCTGTCTCTTCTTTATAAAAAAACCAATCGAGCATCAGCTTAGAAACCTGGGTTTAGTATATCATGCTTTTCTGCAGGATAGAAAGACTGCATGCAGAAATAATGTTTTGCAGAACCAATAACTGAGCATTCAATACATGTTAATTAATAGAAGTATATAAGTGGAGGCGCGTGGCTTAGTGGTTAGGGTGTCAGCATCATGATCGTAAGATAGTGGTTTCGATTCCTGGACCGGGCGACGCGTTGTGTTCTTGAGCAAAATACTTCATTTCACGTTGCTCCAATCCACTCAGCTGGCAAAAATGAGTATCGCTGCGCTGGACTGGCGTCCCGTCCAGCTGGGGAACACATACGCCATAGAAACCGGGAAACTGGGCCCATGAGCCTGGCTAGGCTTTTAAAAATGGCGCATTTATTTTTATTTTGATATATGTATATACACTTGTGTACGTCTATATATGAACTTATATGTGTACATGTATGTATACATGTATGCACATCTGAATACATGTATGCATATATGGACAATACAATTCGAAAATAGTTAACATAAGAATACGTACGGTGTACTGAATGAAAATATATGTTTCATAGTCATCTGTTAAATATCAGATGTCTACTCGAGATTATTTATATTTTTAGAGTTTAAACATTGTGGTCTGAGAGCTTTCTTTTATTTTTACGTAGATTTTGCGACTGGCAGCAGCAAATAAAATAAAGGAAACGAGGAAGGGAGGCAGGAACAAAGCAAGGATTTGATAACAAACAAAGACCACAAATAGCTCAGTATGTAGTGTACTGTTCTTTATTATCAGTTAAGGCGAGACATGGTGACTATCTGAATATAGTTCCGTGTTGGACATTGATGAATAGTTTACCAGAACTGCGAATAAGAATTTTGCATCAGCTCTTCATTGATTGGTTAAAATATTCTCCTTCTCACTCTCTCTCTCTCTCCCTCTCTCTCTCTCTCTCTCTCTCTATTTTCACTCTCCGAGCTTCTTCTATAACTTCTCTTCTTCACCACAACACATATACAGCCTATCTCTCCTTTGGTCATACATATACCTTGACATCTCTCACACATACAAGCTACCTTCACGCTCTTTGCTTTGTCTCTCTCTCTTCTCTCTCTCTCTCTCTCTCTCTCTTCTCTCTTACTCTCTCTCTCTCTCCTCTCTCTCTCCTCTCTCTCTCTCTCTCTCTCTCTCTCTCTCTCTCTCTCTGTGTACAAAGCAGTTTCTGGTAGTCTCTTCCTCTTTCTCTCTGTTTCCAGTCATATTTTCCCTCTCACTATCTCACATTACAACACTACTGTCTATTCGCTATATCTTTCTCCCTCAAATACCTTTTCTTCTTTCTCTTTCTCCGTCTCTTTTCTCTTTCTTTCCCTTGTTACAATTCATTATCTCTCAAACACCAGCACTCTCTCCTTCCTTCCTCTTCTTTCTTCCTCTCACTTTCTATGTTTCATTCTCACCGTTTCTCCTACTTCTCTCTTTGGACAACAGTCTGTATAATTTCATCTATTCGTCTTTTCTTCCCAATTTCCCAACACGCCTCTATCTCACGCGCACGTACACTCAGACACTCACACACACACACACACACACACACACACATACACACACACACACACACACACACACACACACACACACACACACACACACCAACTATATCTCCGTGAATAGTTAGTGGCTCCGAATATTCTGTTCCTCTCTGAAAAGAGTAATCCTATGATCCAAATCATTCCCTATATGGCCATCCAATCTTTTTCATTGAAACATAAAATATTCAAAACTATATAATCCAATGTGACATTCCTTTTCATAGATATTTAGATGTGATATACGTAAACACGCTAACACCAGTTGTCAAGTACTGGTGCAGGTCTGAAGTATTAGGTGAAGATATTAGGATAAGGTGAAATTAAAAATATCAGTATGAAAAAATATATAGATGATAAAGTAATATACAATTATACGTTCATAATATATAGATACATTGATAAACGTATTCAGATATATTCTGAAATGAATGCATATATTGGTGTTTTGGCGGCGAGCTTGACAGAAACGTTAGCACGCCGGGCGAAATGCGTAGCTGTATTTCGTCTGCCGTTACATTTGAATTCAAATTCCGCCGATGTCGATTTTGCCTTTCATCTTTTCGGGGTCGATAAATTAAGTACCAGTTACGCACTGGGGAAGATATAATCGACTTAATCCGTTTGTCTGTCCTTGTTTGTCCTCTCTGTGATTAGCCCCTTGTGGGTAGTAAAGAAATAGGTATCTCGTCTGTCTTTAAGTTCTGAGTTCAGATTCCGCCGAGGTCGACTTTGCCTTTCATCCTTTCGGGGTCGATTAAATAAGTACCAGTTACGCATTGGGGTCGATATAATCGACTTAATCCGTTTGTCTGTCCTTGTTTGTTCCCTCTGTGTTTAGCCCCTTGTGGGTAGTAAACAAATAGTATTAAAGTAAATATAAAACAAAGATGGGAGATAATAAAGCTAATAAAAATAATTTAGATATAATATGACACATAAAGATAGAAAATAATTGATTACACCCATTAATAAATAAATATATGTGTGATTAACATCAAGACAAATTTGCATTGGTGTTACTTCACGGTGGGAAATATTAGTACAGTTATATCGCATGTGATCACCTATGAAGAAAATTAGATATGTGTAATATTTGCATGTTTCGTACAGAAGATTGATCCGGAACCCAAACAACTGAAGAAAGCCAGCAAGGAGATATGTGCACCTGAAAGACCGTAAGGGGAAACCTTCCGCAGGCAAAGACTACTTCAGTCCTCGTTGTCCTACTCAGGCGAAGCGTACTAGTAAAGGGTGAAATGCTTGTGACTCTCAGAGCCCAGCTGACGAAACGGAAGGGTTTGTCACATTGCGATGGATTTTGAAGAAGAGCTTGCAAGACCTCTGAGTAGCTTCTGCAGTTTCTGAGTTGGGTAAAGCACCTCTGATGTTTGCTTCATCTATTAAACCAGCAATGATAATATCTTATCCCTTAATAGCAGAAAGACTACAGGCATGAATGTTACCAAATATATATATATATATATATAATATATATAATATATATTATATATATATATATATATAACTTAACAAGTGTAAGTTGAAAGGGATCGGACGTTGTTTCTGGTAGAGTTTCTAAAACAAAAGTATATTGGTTGTAGCAAAATTTGAAAAGACTGGCACTCAAACTATTATATAATTCAGTGGGATTGCCTATTTATGCCTTGTATTGCTATACTAATTCTTAGTCAAGCAATTAAAGTTCAGATGAAAAAATATGTTTAATGCAACAGAAATTATACGAAGGTCTGTTTCAGTAAAATTTGTTCAGGTTAGAAACAATAGCTTGACTAAATTTGGGCATAGTAGAGAGATTTTGATGATACTATTCAAAATAACCATGTGGTTCTTTAATGTGAATTGACATTCTTTAGGATTCAGAAGTTTCGTTCTGTTCACTACATCCAATTTAGAAGTGATCTTGTGTCCATGACAGCATATTTCCATATTCAGCGATGTGATAAACTTTCGAGCTAAACGATTATACTTAGTATTATCAATTTTACATACATTCCTCAATCTATATTTTTCCTTAATTTTTTCAATTGAGTTCGATATACTATTGTATTTTCTACTTTTCATATTTCTGATAGGCGCTAAAATGTGGTTTTAATAGATTGTAAGAGCTTATTTATGGTTTGGAGCTAATGTGTTTTAAATAAAAATCTGAAGTTATTTCTAAAGTTTTCGCTTTGTCCATTGCAATAGAGTGCCCGTCACTTAAGTATTTTAATGAAACTATTTATTTTCTATATATGGTATTTTAAATTGAAGCCACATTCGAGAAAACAATATTCTTTTTATATCGATGTCTTCAAAATGTTGGATCCATCGCACACTTCAGTTTGTTTTCTTAGTGATCACTTATCATTTTAGCTTGTTCTTTGAGGTACGTTTTTGTTAAAATATAAATGTAATATGTTTATTTAAGTCGTACCTTTCGTTGACTTTACCGATGCTGAATAGCAAAAACCAGGCTATTAGCAAGAAAAAAAAATCTTAATAAACTCAACACGCTTTGTTACAAGCATTTAGATATTATATATATTCTAGATTCCATGCTCACACGAACAAATTTATAATTTGTGCGCGTGCACGTGTGTGTAAATAAAGTTTATATATGTATACATACATATATACATACATACATGCATGCATGCATACATACATACATACATACATACATACATACATACATACATACATACATACATATACATATAAAATATACACATTCAGTATATATAATATGGATATAAAATACAATGTATTTAGTAAATATATTTGTAAATTTATAAATAATTATACACTTTGTGTGTGTATGTGTGTATGTGTGTGTGCATGTGTGTATACATGCATACACGCGTGCACTCATATATGTTTCTACATATATCACTCAATCAAATCAGTGTTTAACACAGGATATATATATATATATATATATATATATATATATATTATATATATATATATAATAAATATATATTTATATATATGTATTATATATAAATATATATTTATATATATGTAGTTTGTATGTATGTATATGTATGCATGTAACTATGTATATATATAGATATATTGTATGTATGTATGTATTGTATGTATGTATGTATGTATGTATGTATTATACCATTATACCCACACCCGTAAGTACTGAGTAACAAGAGACATTCGTTCTCCGCGGGGTAGATCATAATTCATTTTAACGAGCTATTTTCCACCAAAAATGCCCCACAAGTATTCATATAATCTATAAATTATTTGGTGCTGCGACTTAATTCTGTATTTTGAAAAAGTAGATGGAGAAAGTTATTGTACATCTTCTGGTAGAGAGTGCTCTGTTCCAAGATGTACATCTTTCTAGGGCCTGCAGTGTCATTTGAGGTTGAATATAAAAGTAAACGGAACGAAAAATTACATGACAAAATTTTATACACAGCTGAATAAAAATGTTTCAAGTATTCTCCATGAATGTCAGCTCTCAGAGGTATACATGGACAATACGTTAGATTGCCATTAAGTTTGCTTCCCCACCACATAGTTCCGAGTTCAGTACTACTGCGTGATAACTTGGGCAAGTGTCTTCTGCTATAGCTCCGGGCCGACCAAATCTTTGCGAGTGGATTTGGTAAACAGAAGCTTATCATAAATATGTGTATGTGTGTATATATGTGTGTCTGTGTGTGTATGCGCGTATAAATCTCTGTGTGTGGATGTGTGTGTTATTGTGTTTGAGTTTGTCCCTCACAACCGCTTAACAATCGGCGCTGGTTTGTTTACGTCCCCGTAACAGCGTTACGACAAAAAGAGTGATAGAATAAGTGCAATGCGTAAAGAAAAATACTAGGGACGATTCGTTCGTGTAAAAAAACCTTCGAGGTGGTGCTCCATCATGGCCACATTCCAATGATTGAAACAAAGAAAAGATAAATCTTTATATATAAAAGTGAAGTTGTGTGTCTGTCTCCTACGATTTAGATTCCTAACTACTCCCACATTTTGCGGTGCAGTTTAACCAAAAACCGGGTATCTTATAGTCGTGATTCATATCGAGCCCTTCTGGGTATTAGCGCGCGTCTACGATGAGTCTACGATTTAAAAAAAAATTTACCATCATTTTTTTCCATTTTAATGCATTTTTTCGCTATTATATAAGGGAAGTAACTCTCTAAAAATGTCTACGATGAGTCAACGATTTAAAAGAAAAATTACCATAATTTTTTTTCCATTTTTAATGCATTTTTTTGCTATTTTTTGGCTATAACTCTCTAAAAATGCTTATATAGTTATTTCCCTTACAAGCCCGAGCAACGCCGGGCGATACTGCTAGTGAATAATATAGGAAAACATACAATAAATATAATTTTTCTTCATTGGATATACATTATCTATCTCTCTCTCTCTCTGTATATATATATATCTGTGTGTGTGTGTGTGTGTGGTGTGGTGTGTGTGTGTGCTGCGTGTGCTACCCACCACCGCTTAGTGTGTTTATGCTCCTCTAGCCTAGCGGTTCAGCAAAAGCAACCTATAAAATAAAGGCCGGAGTCTATTCGTTCGACTAAAATTCTTCAAGGCGGTCCCCAGCATGGTCGCAGTCTAATGGCAGAAGCAAGTAAAAGGTAAAAGGTAAAAGAAAAACGTAGAGCCACGAGGTTATTTTTAGGAACCTCAACTTTACTTTTCTATATGATATACATACATACATGGTTACATACATATGTGTGTGCGCGTGCGTTCGTGCGTGTGTGCGTGTGCGCGCGTATCACGTGCACAACATTTTATTTAAAACTTC
>NW_021828866.1:0-7494 GCF_006345805.1 Octopus sinensis
ACCTGAAGATCTCAATTAACCACAAAGACATTGGTTAAGACCACCAAGAGTTCCAGTAACTTGGGAGAGGAACGTAAACATGTAAACTGGGTGGGAATTCTCCAAAGAATTTTCTGCATTTATTGTCTTTTCGTAAGCGAATGCCTGTGGTTATGAAGCTCACTTTCTGACCACGTAGTTTCAGGTTCAGTCCCACTACACGGGACCTTAGGCAAGTATATTCTTATATAACCCTGGACAAACCCTAATACATGCATACATACGTACAAACATATAATATACAAGTATACGTATGTATGCATGCATATATGTATGTATGTATGTATGTATGTATGTATGTATGTATGTATGTATGTATGAGTGTGTCACTGTGTTTGTCCATCTTCTACCGCTTGGCAATCGGAGTTGGTTTGTTTGCGACCCTGTAGCGTAGCGGTTCGGCAAAACAGATCGATAGATTAAATATCGTACACACAATATTAGCACTAGTGTTGATTTGAACGGCTTGACCCTTAAAAGCGCTGCCCCAGATCAATGGACGCAGCTCAATTACTAAAACAAGTAAAAAGGAATCTCAAAGGCAGCTGATCTCGATTTCCTAATTCCATCCCGAACAATTACAGAAGTCTTCTGGAAACGGTAAATCAATTCTTTACAATTATTTCAATTATTTGAATTCTTCCAACAAAAGGAAGATGGTTTCAAACAAAGGATGGAAAGTTCCATCGCATGAATTTTGATAACAACAAGAACAAGTGGAAATGTTGAAAATTAGAAAAGCCTTGTATATTTTAATTGTTCCCCTTACAGATCATTATTATTATTATCGAATGCATGTTAAACGGTCTATATCTGTACTTGAAAAATCCTATCTTTTCCAGATTTCATTTAAACATTTACTACACCATCAAATACACCAGCAGTTCCCAACCTGGGGTCCGCAAAACTAGTACTGGGGGTCCGTGAACTAAATTCAAAATTTCAGATTATATATATATACATATATATATAATATATATATAATATATATATATATATATTATATATATATATATAGTTGGAATTTACAAAAACTAAAAGACGAAGACAGGCGTGTAAATAACAAACAGGGTTGTACTAGATTAACGCTCGGGAAGGTGAGAAAGTCTTTTATATTTCGAGCTACGCTCTTCAACAGAAAGGAAATATATGTATATGTATATACATACATATATATATATCTATATATATTATATATATATATATATATATATATATATATATATATATATATATATATATATATATATATATATATATATATATATGTATATATATATACTATAAAAATAGTCAATTTTTCAATTTGAAAACTCCACTAGAATGGACGAAAGCGCTAATATTTTTATATATGATATATGACGTATAAAACAGTAATATACAAATATACAAATAAATATCTGTAAATATATATATATATGTGTGTGTATATATATATATATATAATATATATATATATAATATATACATAAGTATAGGCATATTAAAAGGGGTCCGTGAGAAAACTTATTTAAATAAAAGAGTTGGTAACCACTGTTGGTAAACAATGTGAAACGGTTTGGAACCACTGAAACACACGAATATTTACGGTATATTATCAAGGCGAAAGATTTGCAGGTTTCGAACCCGTTGTCCATAAATGTTCTCCTTTTCGTTGATTCTAGAAAAGATGTTCGCGTCTGCAGAACAGCTGACCCCTATGGCTTTTCTGTTTCATAAAACTACGCACACTGTGACAGCACACCTTTGACACAAATCAGATGAAGTGCCAGTTTAATGTCTAAAACCGCAGTCAACACGTGAATTTTCACTTCGAATGTTTGCGTAAAGTAGCGTTGCAAATAGAGCTGGCGCAGAAACAATTGTAATGAACCATTAAAGGTGTGCTTAAGAATTTTCTTTGTTTTCTTCTTATCACTTGGTTATATATGTGTGTGTTGTGTGTGTGTGTGTGTGTGTGTGTGTGTGTGTGTGTGTTTGTGTGTGTGTATGTGCGTGTGTGTTGTGTGTATGTGTGTGTTTGTGTGTGCGCGTATGTGTCCGGCATTCGCCATGATAGATCGCTGGCCACTAAGCCTTTTTCTATTTTCTCTCTCTTTTTATTTCTGTGTTCCTTTCTGTTGAAGAGCGAAGGCTCGAAATGTAAAAGACTTTCTCACTGGTCGTTCTTGACCTGACATTCAGTTGTGGCAAGACAATCAGGCTGGTCGCTATTTATGCACCCAACATTATGGGCCCGCAAAGTGAATATTTTCGTGACCTGGGCAAGTTCCTAGCCACATCGCATTCGCTAGTATTGTTTGGAGACTTTGACACAATATGTGCAGCACACATAGATTGTGTTGGCTCGAGCTCGAACATGAACAGAAAATGTAACCCAGGCTTACGAGATCTGCTAAGTCAATTTCAGCTAGCAGATCCATATATGTTGGAACACCCGAACACTCCACAGTGTACGTGGTCAAATAGTGACGGGCCTTCCAGAACATAGGATTTTAATCAGAGAAACAGATAAGTCCATAGCCGAGTGTCCACAGTTTTTTCTAGTCAGCTACAGTGACCACAAGATGGTTACCTGTAAACTGACGATAGATAAGTTGCATAGTTAGGGATCTGCTACTGGAAACTCAATACGTCCCTTTTGGCGATTGAGGAGTACAGAAAGCAGATCAAGATGTTAATACAGAGGGCATTAACAGGTACCATCATTAATAATAAATGGTGGTACGCCCTAAAAAGAGCCATCAGATATGAATCTATTAGGTTTAGCATAACTTTAGTTAAGAAGGGACGTAGAATAGATGGTCTTCTAGGAACTAGAAGAAGCCTGGTGGACTGGTAATGCGAACAAAGCGAGGGTGAAAAGACTGGAGTTAAACCAGCATCTAGAAGCCCAACACATTGGAAGTATTGCCAGAGCTAAGTTACGTGCAATGGGAAGTGAAGGAATCAAAGCCGCTGGATGGGCCCGAGTGGTGGAAGCTCGGCAAGGAAATAGTTCCTCTATTCGGTCTTTGACGAATCAAAATGGTGTCTTGGTAAACGAACCCGAGAAAATGTGTCAGGCCTTTCGGGAGTACTTCGCCCAGCTGTTCGGGGGTGGCGGCAGTCCTGGTGGTGGGAGAGCCCTCGAGGACTTTCTTGCCGGGCTGCCGTGTCTCTCGGGGTCGGATGCGGAGTCTTGCGAAGGCCCAATCACGCCTGTGGAGGTGATGGAGGCTTTGGCCGATTGTAAAGCGAGTAAGTCGCCGGGACATGATGGTCTTCCGTACGAGCTGTATAAATGTATGCCAGACTTGTTCGGGCAACTACTGGCTGACGTATACACGAACTGGCAACAGAATGGGTTTATCCCCAGATCTGTGCGCCGGGGAGTAGTGACGTTGGTCAGAAAGGACCCGGACAAGAGGAATGTTATAGAGAATTTCAGGCCCATCACTCTGTTAAACGCAGAAGTGAAGGTTTTAGCAAAAAGGTTAGCGCGTGTCGCGAATGGTATAGTCGGGGAGGCACAGACATGTGCCATCCCAGGCAGAACCATTCAGGATACCCTCCATCTTATTCGCTATACCATAGAGAGGGTTGGTAATAAATCTGTCAAAGGTGGGGCATTGGTACATTTTAGACCAGTCTAAAGCTTTTGATTGGGTTGACCATCTATACCTGGCAACTGTGCTTGCGCGGTTTGGCCTGGGTCTTGGCTTCCTCAGGTGGTTTATCGCTTTGTACCACAACATTGACTCGATAGTTTCCTTCCGAAGCCGTTCTGCATCAGACGCTCGGTTCGTCAAGGATGTCCGCTCTCACCACTTTTGTATGTAATGGCTCTCGAGCCATTACTGCCAAGATTGAGTGGCATCCCGAGAGAACCAGGACTAGAGGAGTTTGTTACGGCTTACGCGGATGATATCACTATCAGTGTAACCACAGTGGCACGCCTACGTGAAGTTGGTAAGACTATTGAGGCTTACGAGGAGGTGGCAGGAGCAAAGATTAACCGGGAAAAGTCGGTCGGCTTGCAGCTCGGCACCTGGGTTGGCAAGTCGATGCCTTCAGACAGCGTTGTTAGGCGCTGGACGGAGGGACCGGTTAAGTTGCTGGGAGTTTGGTTTGGACCAGGCCTCCAGATAGAGAAGAACTGGACGGAGGTATTGAGCAGGGTGGTTGAAGTAGTCAAAACCTGGTCTTGGCGATGGCTATCCCTGAAAGGGAGGGCGGAGGTGGCCAATGTGTTTATCGCATCGGTCATTACCTACTGCCTGACCGTCGTGCCCTGTCCGGATTCGTGGTTGATCAGGTATGAGAGACAGCTCTTTCGCTTTTTGTGGAAGCGCAGGTCGCCACTTGTGAAACGCTCTGTCTGCTGTCAAAAGCCTTTAAAGGGAGGTTTAGGGACGCCTTGGTTAATGATGCGCAGATATGCGTTGAGGTTGAGGCACCTCTGGATTCTCCTGGATAGTGGACGAGTGTGGTCTCTGCTGGCCAGACAAATATTCCCCGAGTTCAAAACTTTTGCGAACAGGATGCCTGGTGTTCTCGTAGACCGAGGTCGAGTGAGTGGCACAAAGAATGCCGTAAGGCCCTCTTGCTATTCCGGCGCTCGAGCAACGCCAGCGGTGGGGGTTCCACACGGATTTTATATAGTGGGTTGGTAGAGTCTGAATGCGACGATGGCCTGGGGGTGACTCTAGGTCTCGGGTTTATTCAACTGGACAGCTTGTTTCACCGTACATTCGGGTTGAGAACGTTGGGCAACTTCCAAAATTCCTTAACCTGGCAATGCTACAGAGGTGCCTTGCCCGTTTGGGATAAGCTCGCAAGACACGGTAAGCGTCAGTCACCGACCTGTCCAAGATGCCGGGGTGGGGACAGAGAAACTGTCCCTCACGCTATTTTTCAGTGTCCGGAGATAACTGAAATGTGGGCTTATGCTGAACACCTGTTGTCCGGCGAAGGAAGAGTACAGCTGTCGACTGAGTCAATTATAAAAATTGACCCACCGGGAGTTTTAACGAACGAACGTAAGAATTGTTTTCTCACGGTTGTAGCAATAGCAAAAGAGGCTGTATGGAAGACTAGGATAAAAGGAATTAAGACAGGCAACTTTATCTCTGGTCTCAATTTACGATCATTGTTTTTTTCTTTTCATTTGAAAAGGAAGCTGTCGCAGGAGAAGAGATGTCTGTCGGAGTGTACGTTCCAAAAGAGATGGAAGCATGTAGCACGAGTGTTGTGCGTGCAAAGAACCGTGTGAATAGACGGGAAAAAAAAAGAAGAAAATAAAGGTACCAGCGGTAGATCGGGGCTTGTGGGGTCGGAGCGTGGCCTGATCATCACTTCATTTGTATTGTTTTTTTATTGTTAATTCCATTCCATTTTTTTCTATTGTATTTAAATTTTTAAGGTCCCTTTATATGTAAAATCATATCACTTCGCTGATCCCGTCAGTTGTTCTGTCCATTTCTCTGTGTGGAGAGTAAGAGCAACTATGTTAGAAAATGAACTTCATTTGGTCAGATCCGATTGAGAGTGTCTTGCTCAGATTATGAACATCTCAGCCGACCCTCATAATAATAACAATTAGTATTATATACCTGCATTTGTTTTAATGTTAACATTGGAAAAATCCACATTTTCATAAAAATATTAGGACCTAGGTTTGCACCCCCTTAGCAAATTTTGTTGCTGGGCCACTGTGTATGTATGTATGTATGTATGTATGTATGTATGTATGTATGTATGTATTTGTGGGATTGTATGTATGTGTACTTGGTTGTTTTGATGTGTCTGTGTTTAACGTGTGGATGTGAGCGTACTGACTGCGCGTGCGTGCGTGCGTGCATGTATGTCAGTGTACGCGCGTGTATGTCATGGACGGGGCGGAGAAACAAAGAGAAAAGAAGGACGAGAGGAGAATTGGCTTTATGGATTAACACAATGTATATATCGGGTTAGTTGAGATTATGTAACGTTCATTGATGCCTTTCTTTTGGCTTGGATTACAGGCCACGCTTACTGCCGGGCACTATTCACGCATACAGGGTTGGTATAGGATAAGACAAATACACACATCTTCATACAGATTTCACACACAAACACATACACACATACACACATTCACACACGTACACACACACACGCACACAAACACACTCACACGCACTCGCGCGCACCTGAACAAATTCAGACACCTGTAAAGTTTGGACAAACTTTTTGATGTAGGCGCACGCGCACGCACACACATACACACACACACACATACATACACACATACACACGCACTTCAAATCAGATACACAAGTTGATGCACTCGCACACATACACACACATATATGTGTGCACCAAACATACTTGCATATACACATCTGGCGCATACATACTACAATAATACAACCACGTACACAATACATACACATATATAGGACACTCATACACACACACACACATACATGAACCACACATACACACAAATCTACACACACAGCATACCTGTAAAATGAAAACTCTACACACACACAATCTATCACACACGCATATCTTCGCATATACGCTCACACACATACACACAGACATAAATAGATACAGACAGACATACAGACTTACGTATATACATATACATACATGTTTATATATACATACACAGATATACACATACATATATACATCAATACAAACATACATATGCACGCATACATACATTTATTCATACATACATACACACACATACATACATTCATACATACATACATACATACACACATACATACATACATACATATATACATACATACATACACACACTCATACATACATATATACATACATACACACACACACAAATACATACATACATACATACATACATACATACATACATACATACATACATACATACATACATACATACATACACACACACACAAATACATACATACATACATACATACATACATACATACATACATACATACATACATACATACATACACACACACACATACATACATACATACATACATACATACATACATACATACATATATACATACATACATACATATATACATACATACACACACACACACATACATACATACATACATACATACATACATACATACATACATACATACATGCGTACATACATACATACATACATACATACATACATACATACATACATACATACATACATACATACATACATACACACACAGGCCAAACCTGCATCCTTTCGATCCCATCTGCAAATTCTCATTTACATCAATAGTAATCGGTTTTTCTTTCGCTTTGTTAGTAAAATGTCTGAGAGACCATTTGGAAAACTGAGAGTTTTTTGAAGCAGAAAAGCGAGATCGATAAACCCAAACTTCACAAATCCAATCAATAAGCTGAACACCGAAGATGTAAGTTTTAACCCGGAACCCTTAATTCGTGACGGAACTTCGATTCTTT
>NW_021828867.1:0-5000 GCF_006345805.1 Octopus sinensis
CTATTATGCTACTACACCAATCATCATGGGTATGACTCCTTCGTGTATAACCTGGTTAACTATATGGGTGACTAGGCTATAGCCGACACTGCCAGATATTTTGTGCATCTCTGTAGTGATTCCTGATGGACCCAAATATTCTATCTATCTTATGTTCAAAATGGATAGTTCTGACCTCTCACACTTACCCAACAATATCATTCTAAAAATATATTCATATCATCCTTTTTTCAGAGCTACAAGATATGCATGATTAATTCACAACAATGTAAATGAAAAAGGCATAGGAGGGGTGATGTATACCCTGTGAGGTGATAAATTTTTTTGCAAATTATATGGAGTGGCTGTGTGATAAGTAGCCTGTTTGCCAACCACATGGTTCCGGGTTCAGTCCCACTGTGTGGCACCTTGAGCAAATGTCTTCTACTATAGCCTCGGGCTGACCAAAGCCTTGTGAGTGGATTTGGTAGACAGAAACTGAAAGAAGCCCGTCGTATATATGTATATGCGTGTGTGTTTGTTTGTGTGTCTGTGTTTGTCCCCCTAGTATTGCTTGACAACCGATGCTGGTGTGTTTATGTCCCCGTTACTTAGCGGTTCGGCAAAAGAGACCGATAGAATAAGTACTGGGCTTACAAAAGAATAAGTCCCGGGGTCGAGTTGCTCAATTAAAGGCGGTGCTCCAGCATGGCTGCAGTCAAATGACTGAAACAAGTAAAAGAGAGTAAAAGAGGGCTTACAATGCAGGTGAATCAAACATACTGTAGTTCATTGTAGGATATAAATAATATAACTACTTGCTTATTGGGAAATTTGTAAGTTTGATTTTTAAAAATATTGAAAGGAAGTTTTTTTAAGTATCACCATTATAGGTATTTACACTTGAGTGAAGTTAAGAAATCAACTCGTAAGTAAATGAAACCCTTGAATCCATCACTGTACACACACACACACACACACACCACACGCATGCATGCATACAGTCGCATATCTATGGATGTATTTGTATATGTTTGAAGATAACCAAACCAAATTTTTATCATTTGCAGCCACTCAATCAATGTGTATTTCTGCCAAATTTGGTGAAAATCTGTTCCGCTGTTTTCCAGCAATTTTACAAGCACACGGACAAACAGGCAAAGATGAGTGATTACAATATCCTGCTTTTGCATACCTGTGCAGGGTAACAAATAAGCATAACATTTTAGAGGTTAATCTGAAAGCTAAAGGTCTAAGCATCCTCAATAGCTGCAGCAAGACCAAATCGTTAAGAAATTTGCTTCATAATCAAGAGATCCTGGGATCAATCCTACTGTGCAGCATCTTGGGGCATGTGTTTCTTACAATAGCATTGAGTTGAGATTATACAGAAGTGTGGCTGACTCAGTGGCTGTGTGGTAAGTAGCTTGCTAACCAACCACATGGTTCCGGGTTCAGTCCCACTGCGTGGCATCTTGGGCAAGTGTCTTCTGCTATAGCCCCGGGCCGACCAATGCCTTGTGAGTGGATTTGGTAGACGGAAACTGAAAGAAGCCTGTTATATATATGTATATATATAGTATATGTGTGTGTGTGCGTGTATGTTTGTGTTTGTCCCCCTAGCATTGCTTGACAACCAATGCTGGTGTGTTTACGTCCCTGTCACTTAGCGGTTCGGCAAAAGAGACCGATAGACTAAGTACTGGGCTTACAAAGAATAAGTCCCGGGGTCGAGTTGCTCGACTAAAGGCGGTGCTCCAGCATGGCCGCAGTCAAATGACTGAAACATGTAAAAAAGTAAAAGAGTAGGTACACATGTCTGTGGAATACTCAGCCACCCATATGTTAATTTAATGAACAGGTAATTCAGTTGATCAAACAACACAGTACTAATTAACTTAACCAATATAGATCTCTTAGTTCAACAAAACTACATGACACACAATTATATTTTTATTTTCTTCACAAATTTTTCCTGTTTTATCTATCTTTTTATTTATTTATTATTATTACTGTTATTATTATTATTACTATTACTATTATTATTATTACTATTATTATTATTATTACTATTATTATTATTATTACTATTATTATTACTATTATTATTATTATTACTATTACTATTATTATTACTATTATTATTACTATTATTATTACTATTATTATTACTATTATTATTATTATTATTATTATTATTACTATTACTATTATTTTTAATTGTGTTTTTGCAAATTTCATTCTAAAAGTAATTAAACTGGAAACATTTTTCCTATGAAATTCTCATTCAAAAATTACTTTCCATATATTTGAGAATAAAAACAAACACACAAAAAAAATGGAAAAAAAGAAATATAACACAAATAATTCCTAGATTGCTTTTGTTGATATTTCAAATAAAGAACATTGCATTTTTTTTTTTTTTCCCTTAGATTCCTTTAAAAATTACAACAGAAATTTGCATATCTTCCAGAATAAAAATTGCTTGCAAATTAAATTTGTGTCCATAAATATTGCAGTTTATCATGTTCTGTAAATTAACTTTAAAAAAAATAATTTCATCTACATTTATTTATTTATTTATTTTTGTAAAACTTTACACAATCAAAGTTATAATAATTGAATTAGTTGTTGGGTGGAGAATCTAACCTAGTCTGCAATGTTTGGACTTAAAAAAAAAGAACCTACTCAGCATATTTCTGTAATTCTATATTGTTTCATAAACACATGAAGTGTAAGTAGTTTAGCTTGTTAAAATGCCTCACTTTTGTCACTGGGGGTATTTCTCTTTTTCTCTCTTTTACTTGTTTCAGTCATTTGACTGCGGCCATGCTGGAGCACCGCCTTTAGTTGAGCAAATTGACCCTGGGACTTATTCTTTGTAAGCTCAGTACTTATTCTATTGGTCTCTTTTGCTGAACCGCTAAGTTATGGGGACGTAAACACACCAGCATCGGTTGTCAAGCAATGCTAGGAGGGCAAACACAGACACACAAGCACATACACACACACACACACACACACACACATATATATATATATATATATATATATATATATATATATATATATATTATAATATATAATATAGATATCATATATATATATACATATACGACAGCTTCTTTCAGTTTCCATCCATACCAAATCCACTCACAAGGCATTGGTCGACCTGGGGCTATAGCAGAAGACACTTGCCCAAGATGCCACACAGTGGGACTGAACCCAGAACCATGTGGTTGGTTAGCAAGCTACTTACCACACAGCCACTCCTGCGTGGTATAATGCACATAATAATAATGACATCATCATCATCATCATCATGATCTCAATGTTTCTTTTCCATGCTTGCATGGGTTGGATGCTGTTTATTAAGGCACCTGTTTCTGAGCAAGGTAATATTTCCCCAAGCCCAATGATTTATTGTGCTTGAGAAGACATGCCAAGCTGGGTGAAACCATGGTCGTGGTTAGTGCTGGTGACACACGAAAGGCATCTGAGCTGGTGACACGTATATGATGCCCAGTACACTCTATAGAGTCACTAATATCTAGAGTCACTAAGATCTTGGAAGACCTGTTTTACAGCATTGTCGGAATTAAATTTTTTTCCTATCAAAAAATTATCCAAATTCTGAAAGAGGTGGTAGTCAGTGGGGTCAAGGTCAGGTGAGTATGGTGGATGATGGAGAACTTCCAACTTCATCTTCTCTAGTTTTGCCAATGTCACTTTTGCGATGTGTGGTCTGGCATTGTCTTGCAATAAAATAGGAGTGGATCTGTTGACTAATCTAGGCTGTTTTTGTAAGTTTCTGCATTATTTGGTCCAGTTGGCTGCAGTATAATACTTCGGCCATGATTGATGAACCAGGTTTAATGAAATCATTGTGGATCACACCTGTGCCAGACCACCAAACGTACACCATCAGCTTCTTTTGATGAATCTTGCTTTTTGGACTGTGTTTTGGTGGCTTGTCTTTGACCAACCATTGTGCTGAACATTTACGACTGTTGTATTGGATCCATTTCTCGTAACATGTTACAATTTGATTCGAAAATGACTAATTTTTGTGAAGAGAAAGCAGCATAATGCAGTCTGCCAAACGTTGCTGTTTCTGATTTTCATTGAGTTCATATGAAGCCCACTTATCCAGTTTTTCACTTTACCGATTTGAACTAGGTGAGTCAATATTGTTTGCTTGCCCACACCAAACAACAACAATAATTTCCAGGCTCTTTGAGATGGATCTGACTCAATAGTGGCTTTCAGTTTGTCATTATCCACCTTTGCTTCTGGTCAACCGCGTTGCTCATTTGTAAGGTCAAAGTTACCAGAAAGAAATTTTGCAAACCAATTTCATACTGTCTGCTGTGTAATAACATTAGAATGAAATACTCCATTAATATTCTGAGCTGTCTGTGATACAGTATTTCCAAGAAAGAACTCATATTTTAAAACTACGAATTTCTAACTTATCCATCTCTAAACAAAAATAGCAAAAAACGATTTATAAATACTTTATAAAGCACAAAATGAGTTAGAATAAATAAATAGATTTGTCAGTTTTCTAACAAAAAAATGAAGATTGTCAAAATATAATAATGGCGCAAAATGAGCAGCTGCCAAAGTTTGCCTTATATCTTACTACAAACTTCATACATCACGCTGATTCTACTAGAGGATTATATGCATCTGTGGCATACTCAGCCACTTGGCACAATAATTCAATGACTATGCTGTACAGCTGATCAAATAACTGAATACTCATACATTGTTCCCATTATGAGAGTCCGTCATAATCTTGCATCCACACATACACATTTATACACGCACACACACACACGTATACATATAGATACATATGTACAGGTGTATATGTGTGTTTTTGGTGCACACACATCTTCATCCTCATTTAACATCCACATTTTCATCTACTTAGTGTTTGCTTCATTAATGATTTTTAGCAAATATCGTGAAATTATATTGCATTGAAAAGGTTTAACAAGACTGAAACCTGTCTT
>NW_021828869.1:0-7487 GCF_006345805.1 Octopus sinensis
ATATAATATATATATATATAATATATATATATAATACAATATTATACATATTTATACACACACACGCATCTATATATATATACATTCATACATACATACATACTTGCATACATATATATAATATATATATTCACCATATATATATACATATTGATACACACCGCGCATATATATATATATTATATATATATATATATATATATACTGCACATTCATACATACATGCATATATATATATATATATACATATATATCCAATATATAAATATATACATATTTATTCACACACACGCATATATATACATTCATACATACATACATGATACGTATATATACAATATATAAATACATATTTATACACAACACGCATCTATATATATATATATATATACATACATACATATATAATATATATGCGCATAAACACACACACATACACACGCACATATATAGTCAAGAATTTATGCGTTTCATAATTAATACGGTTTATTACATTCGCTCCTTCTTTTTATTATTTTTGTAATTACTTCATAACATTTCTTTCAATGTATGAGTGTCGACATACAACTATGTGTCAGTGGAATGGTGTTAAAAAGCATTTTCTCATATATTTTTATTATCTCGAGCTTTAATATTATAATAATATTTTGGCTGGTCTTATAAAAACGATATTTTCTTTTCATTAATCCAAAAAATATTTTCGTACATATGTGATCTTATATTTATTTTATCCTAAAATCTTAATTCAGTCATTTTGACAGCCAAAAAGTTAACAATAACGCAGTTTGATTCTAATATTTATAAATACTTTTGGATCGTTTACATATTCGTGAATGTGAGGAAGTAAGGGATTATTTATGATACTCCATTTTGTATATTATATTTTTTTAATGGATGTACATCTAAGCGTTGCTTGTCACTTTAGGTAGCTACACAAGTTCCTTCATGCATACACACAAAATACTATATAAATGAATGTGTGTGTGTGTGTGTGTGTGTGTGTGTGTGTGTGTGTGTGTGTGAACAAACAAGGACAGACAAACGGATTAAGCTGATTAGATCGACCCCAGTGCGCAACTGGTACTTATTTAATCGACCCCGAAAGGATGAAAGGCAAAGTCGACCTTGGCGGAATTTGAACTCAGAACGTAGCGGCACACGAAATACCTAATTCTTTATTACCCACAAGGGGTTACATACAGAGGGGACAAACAAGGACAGACAAACAGATTAAGTCGATTATATCGACCCCAGTGAGTAACTGGTACTTCTTTAATCGACCCCGAAAAGATGAAAGGCAAAGTAGACCTCGGCGGAATTTGAACTCAGAAGGTAACGACAGACGAGATATACCGCTAAGCATTTTGCCTGGCGTGCTAACGGTTCTACCAGCTCGCCGCCTTTAATATATACCTTTAACTACGGTACTCCGTCGTTTACGACGACGACGGTTCCAGTTGTTCCAATCAATGGAACAGACTGCTCGTGAAATTTACGTGCAAGTGGTTGAGCACTCCACAGACCAGACACTTGTAACCCTTAACGCAGTTCTCCGGGAGATTCAGCGTAACACAGAGAGTGACAAGGTTGGCCCTTTCAAATACAGGTACAACAGAAACAGGAAGAAAGAGTGAGAGAAAGTTGTGGTGAAAGAGTACAGCAGGGTTCGCCATCCACCCCACTGCCGGAGCTTCGTGGACCTTTAAGTGTTTTCGCTCAATAAACACTCACAATGCCCGGTTTGGGATAGAAACCGCAATCCTATGACTGCGAGTCCGCTGCCCTAACCCTGGGCCAGTGCACCAATCAGTAAAAATTACAGCAATATCAGCGCCAAGTATGTTTAGGCATAGCGAACTTCAGGTACTCTTTTACTCTTCTACTTGTTTCAGACATTTGACTGTGGCCATGCTGGAGCACTGCCTTTAGTCGAGCAAATCGACCCCGGGACATATTCTTTGTAAGCCTAGTACTTATTCTATCGGTCCCTTTTGCCGAACCGCTAAATTAAGGGGACGTAAACATCGGTTGTCAAGCGATGTTGGGAAGGGGACAAACACAGACACACAAATATATACACACACATACATATATGTATACATTTATGTATACATATATATGGTGGGTTTCTTTCAGTTTCCGTCCACCAAATCCACTCACAAGGCTTTGGTCGGCCTGAGGCTATAGTAGAAGACACTTGCCCAAGGTGCCACGAAGTGGGACTGAACCCGGAACCGTGTGGTTGGTAAGTAAGCTACTTACCACACAGCCACTCCTACAAAATATGTTTGTGACATATTTCAACTTCTAAGGCTAAATTCTCTGCAGTTATCATGGAGAAAAAAAATTCATTCTTGTCGTAAAAAAAAAGTTCTTTAAGATCTGTAAAAATGCCATATCTGTCCAGTGCTGCCCTCTGTCGGATTCTCAGACGCGTTTCGAACTCTTTAGATGAGATTTACCGACAGAATTAATTAAAGCCGTAGCTTTCACTGAAACATCTTTTTTTGTTTTTGTTTACCATGAGAGAGATTGACTGAAATGATTGAAACGAGTAAAGGACGAATTATGAAAGATCTATGTATTCATAAGTATGTGCGTATGTGTGTATGCGAGTGTGTGTGTGTGTGTGCGTGCGTGCGTGTATGCGTGTGTAAGTGTGTGCACGCGTGTGTAAGTGCGTGTGTGTACCAGTGTATGTGTTTATGTGTGTGTGCGTGTATGAGTTTGCGTGAGTGTACGCGCGTGTGTTTGTATTAGGTGTGTGTGTGCTTGTATTAGGTGTGTGTGTGTTTGCATTAGGTGTGTGTGTGTATGTGTGTGTGTTTGCATTAGGTGTGTGTGTGTATGTGTGTGTGTTTGCATTAGGTGTGTGTGTGTCTGCATTAGGTGTGTGTGTGTGTTTGTATTAGGTGTGTGCGTGTGTGTCTGCATTAGGTGTGTGTGTGTGTGTTTGTATTAGGTGTGTGCGAGTGTGTCTGCATTAGGTGTGTGTGTGTGTTTGTATTAGGTGTGTGCGTGTGTGTTTGTATTAGGTGTGTGTGTGCATAAGAATGAGTGTGCGCTGATTGGTTTATTCCTCTTGTAGCAGACAATCAGCAGCTGACCACGCCGGCGCTTTATCTGTACACACATCTAATCTTTGTAGCTTCTTAATTTTTGCCAAATTATCTCATTAGTATCTGCACAAAAACGGTGAAAAGAAAATTAAAAATGAAAAAATATGTATGCATATATATGTGTGTGTGTGTGTGTGTGTGTGTGTGTGATGTGTGTATAAATTTATCTTTTACACAAGTTTCTGCTTGTATATCTATTCTCTTATATCTGTCTTGAGTTCATATGTGTGTAGGATCTAGTGTCTAGCTTTATATATGTGTGTATTAATACATGTGTGCGTCTATGTGTATTGATGTACATTTGTATGTATTGCTGTGCGTGATGCTTTATATGTGTGTTTATTATGTGGATCTGTGAATACGTCATCTATATGCACATCTGTGTATATACATACATATATATATATATATATATATATATATATATATATATATATATATATAATATATATAATATATATGTGGGGGGTATATAAATATACATATATATACACCTGCACATATACGTATATGTGTTTATAATGTGTATATATGTGTTTTATATATATATATATATATATACATACATACATACATATATACACATATACATATGTAGGTATATGTGTGTGTGTATATATATGTGGGGGGAGAGATATGTGGGTGTGCGTGTATATATATATACATATACACAGCACATATAAGTATATGTGTGTATATGTGTATATATATGTGTTATATATATATATATACACACATACATATGTGGGTATATGTGTGTGTGTATATATAAATATGTGTGTGCGCGTGCGCGTGCGTCTACACAGATGAGTGTATGCATTTATATACATGTTTGTAAGTGTACTCATGTCTATATACATGTGTGCGGCTTTAACCACACGCGTGTATATTTACGAGCGTCATTTTTATATCTCTGTACAAATGCATTCGTGTGTCTGTACGTTTATCCAGATTTAAAACATAAATATATGGCTGTTTACGTCATGGGAATATAAATATATTCCGTGATATATGAAATAGATCGTCTTTTTACGGTGCAACTCTGAGTAAATAAATCCATAAATTATAACGAGTAGCCTAAGTTTTTTTATTTACTCTTTTGTTTTTTTTACTCGTTTCTGTCATTCGATTGCGGCCATGCTGTAGCACCACCTTGAATGGTTTTCAGTTGAAGAAATCGACGCCAGGACTTGTTTTTAAGCCCAGTACTATCAGTCGCTTTTGTGTGGTTACGGGGACGTAACCACACCAAGATCGGTTGTTAAGCGGTGATAGGTGTCAAACACAGACACAAAGAAACATACATAGATATATATATACATGTATGTATGTGGTGTATGCACAACACCCTATATATATATATATTATATATATATATATATACATGTATACATGTATATATACATATATACATATGCATGAATATATACATAACACACACACACACACCACATACACACACACACGAACACACACATATATATATATATGTATATATATATATATAACTGCCCGAAACAGTAGAGACTTCTGGTAAACTTGACTGATGAAAGAAGGCCAGGAATGCCCCGTCATTTTTCCTGTCCTAATTGTTGCTTCACCTGTCTATCTTTGTATCGTCTATCTGTCCGAATGGTTTATTGACCTCTATTACGTTTTTGTACCATTTTACATACATACATACATACATACATACATACATACATACATACATACATACATACATACATACATACATGTATATATCCTTTTCATTCCTGCCATTTCAACATGTTGAACCGTTAATCCCTACACGTTTTTTCTCTCACCGTTTTTTTCTCTCTCTCCATTTTTTCTCCTCTTAATCCTTTCTGACAAAGAGCGTAGGTTCAAAGCATAAAAGACTTTTCCTTTCTTCCCGAGCGTAAACTAGTAGACCTGCTTGTTGTTCCTATACCTATCTTCACCTTACATTTTCTGTAAATTTGAACACACAAACACACACACATTTATATATATATTTACGACGTTATTCTTTCAGTTTCTGTCTACAAAATCCACCCACAAGGCTTTGTTCAACCCGAGGCTATAATAGAAGATACTCGCCCGAGGTGTCGCGCAGTGGGACTGAATCCGGAACAATATGGTTGGGAAGCAGTCTTCTTACCACACAGCCACGCCTAACACAATAAAGGTGATTAGAGGCTTTAACCCGAGTCGTGAGCCCTATAATACCTAAAGCTGGTGTTTAATCCGATTTCTGTTGAGATTAAAGTACTACCACCCCTTTGAACAGGACGTCTGTCCGTTCCAGGAGAAACTTCCCATTTATAGTTGGAACTCATTAATAGTTGAATGAGTTGAAGTGTTTTACTCCAGAACACATCACACCGTCCGGTCTGAGAATCGAAACTATGACCTTATGATTGTGAGTACAACATCCTAACCACCAGGCCACGCCCTTTTACAAACATTAAAATTAAGGACCACAAAACTTTATTCCTTAGAACTCAAAATTGCAGATTAATTAATTCCGTTAAAACTAACTTAAGATAGTTAGCAATCGTATTCATGGTTTACTCTTTACTCTTTACTCTTTTACTCTTTTACTTGTTTCAGTCATTTGACTGCGGCCATGCTGGAGCACCGCCATTAATCGAGCAACTCGACCCCGGGACTTAATCTTTTGTAAGCCCAATACTTATTCTCTCGGTCTCCTTTGCCGAACCGCTAAGTGACAGGGACATAAACACACCAGCATCGGTTGTCAAGCAATGCTAGGGGGACAAACACAGACACACAAACACGCACACGCATACATATATATATATATACATATATACGACAGGTTTCTTTCAGTTTCCGTCTACCAAATCCACTTAAAAGGCTTTGGCCGGCCCGAGGCTATAGTAGAAGACACTTGCCCAAGGTGCCACGCAGTGGGACTGAACCCGGAACCATGTGGTTAGTAAACAAGCTACTTACCACACAGCCACTCCTGCGCCTGTGTTTTCTTTTTTTTTCTTTTTTTTTTTTTACTCATACAGCAAGTCTTGCACCTATTTATGAACTGCAGTTAAATACTTTGATAACGAAGTTTAGTGTAGTACCGAAGAAATGAAATATAGTTAGTTCATTAGTACACGGCAGAAACAAACTGGAAACGTCAATGTATTCGTTCGAATTACTAGAAAGTAGCAGCCATATTTCTCCCATAATACAATTCACAGATCTTTAAAAGAGAGAAATATTTTAGGTATTGCAAACAGAAGAGGAGTGGCTGTGTGGTAAGTAGCTTGCTTACCAACCACATTGTATTGTATTGTATTGTATTGTATGTATGTATGTGTTTGTCCCCCCCCCCCCAACATCGCTTGACCACCGATGCTGGTGTGTTTACATCCCCGTAATTTAGCAGTTCGGCAAAAGAGATCGATAGAATAAGTACTAGGTTTACAAAGAATAAGTCTTGGGGTCGATTTGCTCGACTAAAAGGCGGTGCTCCAGCACGGCCGCAGTCAAATGACTGAAACAAGTAAAAGAGTAGAAGAAACGGAATTCAATATGGCTATATAATTCATCTTTGTGTTTTTGATAAGCAGAAAGTTACACCAGCGATTCAAGGACCGAATGAGTTGTGCATGATGAGTGACAGGTACGAAACTCTAACCACTTGAGTTATCTTTGTAATTTTCTGCCGATTAATATGTGTGTGTGCGCATGCTCAGGCGTAAACGCACACATATACGATTGTATATGAATGTGTATGTGTGTGCGTGTTTTATTTGTATGGATAGATGGATGGAGAGTTGAAATGATTACCTCAGAATGGAAAGCGGGAGAGGGAGAGAAGTGGTGAGGGGGAATAGAGTAGAAGACAGAGCGAGAGAGAGACAGACAGAGCGAGAGAGAGACAGACAGAGCGAGAGAGATACAGACAGAGCGAGAGAGAGACAGACAGAGCGAGAGAGAGACAGACAGAGCGAGAGAGACAGACAGAGCGAGAGAGAGACAGACAGAGCGAGAGAGAGACAGACAGAGCGAGAGAGAGACAGACAGAGCGAGAGAGAGACAGACAGAGCGAGAGAGATACAGACAGAGCGAGAGAGAGACAGACAGAGCGAGAGAGAGACAGACTGAGCGAGAGAGATACAGACTGAGCGAGAGAGAGAGAGGGAGACAGAGACAGAGAGAGGGAGACAGAGACAGAGAGAGGGAGACAGAGAGAGAGAGAGAGAGAGGAAAACAGAAACGGTCGGCTGTCGCTCATGTAACATAGAGCTTAAAAGTTTTCTGTCAACGGTGATTTAATACAGTATATATTACTGCAGTGATTCTCATGGGTGGAGAGAAGCTGTCAGGCTCCTTGGCAAGGGAGGGCTATGAGAA
>NW_021828870.1:0-5000 GCF_006345805.1 Octopus sinensis
GTGTATTACACTGAGGATAGGAGACAAGTGTCTAAAAACTCAGAGGTTTCTACTACAATTCAGTAAGGAGATCGAACAATTAAAATACTATCCGTCGAAACCGACGGAGGATGCTTTTAATTTCATTGCAAGTATCTGACCACACACTCTTTGTAAATAATATGAAGAGGAAATGATGTAGCGAAACCAAATCTGAAGTGGATATTTGTATTATCTTTCTCATTTTCTCTTCCTTTCTCTTTTTCTACCTTCTATCCTCCTCTGTCTCCTTCCTCTCTCTCTCTCATCGCTCTCTCTCTCTGCTCTCTCTCTCTCTCTCTCTCTCTCTCTCTCCTGTCTTTTCTTTATCTCCCTCTGGTTCTCACTTCTCTCTCGAACGCATTATTGCACTCTTCTTCTTGTTCTGACCTTCTGCCTAAATTGTGAAGGCACGTGGCTTAATGTTTACGGTGTTCGGTTCACGATCGTAAAGTCGTGAGTTGATACCCCCCGGCGGCGTTTGTGTCCTTGAGTTTAAGCACTTTATTCACGTTGCTTCAGTCGACTCACCTGGTAGAAACGAGTACCTGTAATTCAAAGGGCCAAACTTTTTACATTTTGTGTCACGCTACGATAAGAACTAGGATAAGGGTACTCGTGACTATAGAGTGCTTAACGCTTGTACGCCATTTCACTAGTGTGTTGTTCCGTTTATCGGATCAACTGGAACCCTAATCGCCATAGCCGACGACGGTGGCAGTTTTGGAGAGTATTTTTTCTGCCTAAATTATTATAAAAGTGGTGAGCTGGTAAAATTGTAAGAACGTTCCGGTTCTTTACATTTTGAGTTCAATTACCACAGAGGTTGACTTTGTCTTTCATACTTTGGAGTAGGATCGATAAAATAACATACCAGTCAAGAACTGGATGTTAATGTTATCGACTAAACCCCTAACCTAAAACTTGCTAACCTTGTGTCTAAGTTAGACACCATTTATTTTATCGACCTCGAAAAGACGAAATACGAAATTCGACGTTGTCGGAATTCGAACGCACAGCGTAAGAAAAACTTAACTAAGAGCTCGCAAGATATTTTGCCTGCCAGTCTTACTGATTGTACCATAACCATAAGAATTAGCACAGGGCAATAAATTTGCAAGAGGAACTATTTGGAGAAAGTATTTAAAGCATTGATTTTAATGACCCCGTGTGGGAATAAGTGAAAAGCAACTCCAACGATACTTGAACACAGGAATGTAATTATATACCATTTTAGTTCTGAATGACAGCCTTTTTCCCTATCTTTCATAAAACATTTCTTACATTAAATACCCTGTCAGGAAAACTTAAGGTAGGGGAGTGGGATCGACTAAACCTTTGGAGATGGGTCGTACTTACATTATCGGCTCTTGAAGAATGTAGTAGTGAGGAATCATACGTAAGATTAGGTTTTCGAACCTGGATAGATTTCAGGTAAGTAACTTTGGCTAACAGACATTGATCTATAAAATTAAACAGATCAAGGCATCGATCGATCGAACCAACATCTCGGTTGTATTAATCTAAATGAATGAAGACTTCGACGCTACACGAAGAAGAGGTAACAAACAACATACAAACGTTATAATTATCAAATGGTTGACCTTTTTATTTATTTTATTTTATTTTATTAACTTCTAATAGGAATTTAAATCAAGGTCCTTATTAAAATATTACATTCTTGTCCTTCATTTCTTCTTTTCTTATTGAATGCACTTCCAGGAATGTATAAGACATGAAAAAAGGGTTAGTCGATTAGCTCCGCCCTGGGAGATATGCATAAGACCAACCCACACATCATTTACTCTGATAGGAAGGCCACCGGTACGAGTATGGTCGAACTGAAAGCCCTATTCAGTTCGACTTACCCCTTCTCCGGAGAACTTATGATTGATTTTGTACCAACACAAATTAATATATATTTCAAATAAATTATTAGAGTTGTATATGTTCAGGATTCAAATCTATTCCTTATTCGAAGGTCGACCAAATATAAGCAGTACTCCAGCATAGCTAAGACAAACGACTAAGGTCAGAAAAATTAAAAACATAGTAAAGTATGGCTATGAGTAGAATCGATAAATCGCATTATATCTTGCGCAGTTATCCTACCTGCTTATCTTGCAGTTATCCCCCTTTAAACTCTGTCTTGCAATCTCGCCGATGATGTCATTGTCATTCACTTATCAGGGTTTGGTGAAATATTTACCAGTTACATACTGTGTGTCGACCAAATTGAAACTACTCGCGTATTATTAATTTGAGGTTTTATGCCAATGCAAGAAGCCAATAAATATTGTTTTGTACTATTTTTGTACCTCTCTTTTACTCCCTATACTCCTTTATTGTTTCTGCTTCTCGGCTCCTTCTTTTTTACCTATTCTATTCCTGCTTCACCTCACAGTCAACGTAGGAGCAACGATCCAGCAGAAACAAGCTGGCAGAAACGTTAACACGCCGGGCGGAATGCTTAGCGGTATTCCGCTGAGGTCGACTTTGCCTTTCCTCCTTTCGGGGTCGATTAAATAAGTACCTATTTCTTTATTACCCACAATGGGCTAAACACAGAGGGGACAAACAAGGACAGACATAGGTATTAAGTCGATTACATCGACCCCAGTGCGTAACTGGTACTTAATTTATCGACCCCGAAAGGATGAAAGGCAAAGTCGACCTCAGCGGAATTTGAACTCACACGTAACGCAGACGAATACTGCTAAGCATTTCGCCCGCGTGCTAACGTTCTGCCAGCTCGCCGATTAAATAAGTACCAGTTAGGCACTGGGTTCGATATAATCGACTTAATCCGTGTGTCTGTCCTTGTTTATCACATCTGTGTTTAGCCGCTTGTGGGTAGTAAAGAAATAAGTATTTCGTCCGTCTTTACGTTCTGAGTACAAACTCTGCCGAGGTCGACTTTGCCTTTCATCCTTTCGGGGTCGATAAATTAAGCACCAGTTACGCACTGGGGTCGATGTAATCGACTTAATTCCTTTGTCTGTCCTTGTTCGTCACCTCTATTTTTATCCCCTTGTGGGCAATAAAGAAATAAGAAACAGCAACCAAATCTCGCATTTTAAAAGGAAGCTCCTGATGGATTATATAATCCTTTGTATGTAAAAAAAAAAAGGATGGGATACTCTCAGGCACACACGAACAAGCCAGGTACATAAACACATATATACTAATCCACTTGCAAACATACATCTACAAACAGTTACAAACACACATATATGTATATATACACGCAGACACAAACACTAATATAGTCACAGACACAGGCACATATTTACACAGTCACAAACACACTGTCACAAACACAGATATGTATAGAGACAGCCACAGGCTCATATGTACACACTGTCACAAACACAAACACACATTCTCATAATTGTGTACATATGCACACAATTCAAACATGCCATTCATATAAGTTACATTGAATTTTGATACAATGCAGCTGTAACGAAACTGCCATCTGCTGGTGCATATGCACTTACGCCCTACTAACCAAGAATGCAGCCAGCCCGCTCTCTTTCATTGGCTGACTAGTTGTTAGAATATTTAAGAAAATAGACATCTTATTCACTTCTGTACGCTGCACGCAAATATACACACATGCACGTATGCATGTGAATATACATATGTGCATATTTACATAAATGTATATATGCACATATATATATATAATATATATATATATATATATATATATATGCACACACATTATATGTGTGTGTGTGTGTGTGTGTATACATATAAACATACATATATATATACATGTATTCATACTATGTAGGTGCATCCACACTTGTATACACCTATACTTGTGTGAGTGTTTCTGTGTACTTGCATGGATATATGTGTATATATATGTGGGTATATATATATATATATATATATATATATATATACATACATATATGTATTTATGTATATATATTTATATATGTATGTATGTGTAATATATATATAATATATCTATTATATATATATATATATATATATATATATATATATATGTACATATACATATCTACGTTTATGCATAAATATATAATATATATATATAATATATAATATATATATATATATACAGGTATATACATAAATACATGTACACATATTAACATCTTTCCATATTTATATATCCATGTGTCCATATGTATATGTTTATATATACACATGTTTTACATGTATGTATATATATATATGTGTGTGTGTACGCGCATGTGTGTGTGAGTTCGTTATTTGTTGAGCGCACAACAGCTCTGAACGGCCCCTTACGTTCCCTCTTCACGTTTGCCTATGTGAGCGTTATTCTGCTAGAATACTTGGATACTCGTTTCACGAATTCCCAAATCTCTCGTCGATTTTTGCCAGTGACACGAGGCGAGTTCTCAACCCAGAACGCAAACAGCTGAAAGAAATACCGCCGAGGTTTTTTCTTTCAACGTTCAGACGTTCTACCAATCCACCATTTTTGACGGGTACCAAATTCATCAGACCCGAAAGTATGAATTGGTTAAGTTGACTTCGGTGAAATTTGAACTCAGAACACGCAGAACCGGAACCGTAATGCATATGGTGACATATCCTGCATATCTGAACCAGCGTAATACAATAAGAAAATAGAAAAATATTCAAGGCCGCAGCTATCTGTTCGGTTATTAAAAGTTGTGGCGTTATTTATGGTGCATCATACAATGAAATGAATATAGTCTGTGGAATACGCCCTGTAGTTCTTGAAATAAAAACATATTTCAAACTGGCGGTATGAAGTCTTGTAAGCATTTCTTATATATACATATATATAATATATATATATATTATATATCTATTATCTATTATATATATAGTGTGTTGTATATATATATATATATATATATATATTATACACATATGTATGCATATATATGTATATGTATATATACAATATATGTTATATATATATATAATAATATATATATATATATATTATA
>NW_021828871.1:0-2500 GCF_006345805.1 Octopus sinensis
ATGAGTAAATTACCTTACTTAGGGACTTAAGCACAAGCAACCATGCAATATGCATAGCGCTGACTGAAACGCACCTGTCAAGCAGTATAGCAGATGCAGAAATACACATACCAAAGTATACTGTTTTTCGGTCAGACAGGAAGGAAAGAACTCATGGTGGGGTTGCCCTGTACGTCCGTGAAGATGTCACACCATAGTACTGTTGACACACTCAAACTCAGTCTGTGACACACTGATAGTACACATGAAACAACCGAAAATAGTAATATGTGTCACATATCGGCCACCAGACACCCCTAGTCATGAAGGAGTGTTTAAAGATAGCCTCAGAAGAATAGAAGAAGTCCTGGACAAACTGGACCAGGGTAACACCATTCTACTGCTGGGAGATTTTAACCTTCCGAAAGTCAAATGGCCAGATGGCCATCTCCTCCCTGGAATGACATCACTTGAACTGTGACAGACAGAGTCCTTGTTGGCTCTCACACGCAAGTTTTTCATGGAGCAAGCAGTGCTTCGGCCAACAAGAGGTGAGAATGTCTTGGACCTCTGTTTCACAAGCAACCCGATGCTCATGCACAACATAATGGTAACACCAACAATTCTCTCAGATCACAACTTAGTAGAGGTAATGATATATGGTATGAGAGAGTTAGTTGAGAACGCAGCCATTAGGAAAATACCACAGGCCTATCCAGTCTAAACTTCCATAAGGCAAACTGGAAGAAGATCAAAGAAGAGATCCGAAAACATGACTGGAGTGACTTCATCACCACACAAGACACCAACACACATTTCCAACATTTCATGACAACAATACAGAACATATGCCATAAGTTTGTCCCGGAGAAAAAAGCCAGCGGGCATAGGAACGTTATTCCCAGAGACAGGAAAATACTTATGAGGCGAAGAGCTAAGCTCTCCAAGCAACTGAATGCACGGCAGAGAAACAATGAGGGACTCCACCTGAAACTTTTTGAAACGGAAACTGCACTCAAACTTTCCTATGAGAAGGAGAGGGCAGAGAGAGAAGCCAGGGCCATAGAGAATATTAAAACACAAACCTAAAGCCTTCTTTAAATTTGCGAAAGAAACCACCTCGGTACACTGCAAGATTGGCCCACTCTTTGATAAAAAGGGCTCTCTAACTGAGGACCCCCAAGGGATAAGTGAAATACTAAAGGAACAGTATAAAAGTGTGTTCACATCCCCTCTGGGGCACATGCAAATCACAAACCCAGAAGTTTTCTTTGATGCCACAACACTCCAAAACCAAACAACAACCATCGACCACATAGACATAACAGAGAGGGATGTAATATCTGCCATAGAAGAAATGAGAATAAACTCAGCTGCTGGACCAGATGGATTCCCAGCAGTCCTCCTAAAAACATGCAGGCATGCCCTAGCGGGACCACTGAAGAAGCTCTTCAGTGGTTCCTTGGCTAACGGTAAACTGCCCAGGGCGCTAAAAGAAGGCACCATATGCCCTATCCACAAAGGAGGGAGTAGAGCAGAGGCCAAAAACTACAGGCCAGTCTCCCTGACGTCACACATAAGTAAGGTCATGGAACGAATCATCAGAAAAAAACTGATCACGTTCCTGGAAGAAACTAACCGTCTCACTGACACACAGCATGGCTTTCGCCCAGGAAGAAGCTGCCTTACGCAGCTGTTACAACACTACGACTGGGTACTGAAACAACTACTGGATCGCTCACAGGTGGATGTGGTATATCTCGACTTTGCGAAGGCTTTTGACAAAGTCGACCACGGAGTGATATGTCACAAATTACTCAGACTTGGCATAACAGGAAAAGTAGGTGAGTGGATACATGACTTCTTGAAGGACAGAAGCCAGATGGTTGCAGGCAATGGAGCCCTCTCGGGAAAGACACCAATAGCAAGCGGGGTGCCACAGGGCACAGTCTTGGGACCCTTGCTGTTTTTGGTGGCGCTCTCTGACATGCCCTTGGTAGCACAACAACAAATCCCTCACATAGCTATGCTGATGACACAAAGGTAGCACAGGCAATCAAAAACCCAGCTGATGCTGACCTTTTACAACAATATCTGGATGCCATATACAAATGGGCTGAAGACAACAACATGCAATTTAATGCTGGTAAATTTCAAGCCTTACAATATCAAGCTGTAAACACATATACATTACAACACAACTATACTGGTCCAGGAGGGATTGAAATCCCAGTATCGAAATCAATACGGGACCTGGGGATAGACATGAGTGACGATGCATCTTTTTCTTCACACATCGCGAAGGTGGCGACAATGTGCAGACGACTCACTGGCTGGATCCTGAGGACATTCCGGACAAGAGACTGCGAGACCATGTTGACACTATGGAGGACATTTGTCCTAAGCCGCCTGGACTACTGCTCCCAACTGTGGTCACCGCATAGTGTCAAACTAAACACAGAGCTTGAGACAATCCAAAGACATTTCACCAAGAGGATTTCCACCATGAAAGAAAAGAACT
>NW_021828871.1:5000-7419 GCF_006345805.1 Octopus sinensis
AAAACTAACACTACTTAAAAATTATGAATGAAACAATGCAATAAAACAACAGACATCGCAAATAGACACAAATTACTACGAATTCCTTAACAAACCTATCATGATAAACCAAAAACTCATAAAAACATATAATGATAAAATCTCCCTTTACTAAACTCTATAACAAACCTATATAGCAATCCCCCTAACCTAAACATTCACACACTAATACACACACGTAAACCACACACCCACGACATATACAAATACCCACACACTTACACATACCAATACATACATATAAACTCAACATATACTCCAAAAACCCACTCAACCCACACAGACAAATAAACACAAAAATTATGAATGGATTCTTTTATAAAACTACCATGATAAGCTAAAACTCACAAAACAGAAATGATAAAACCTCCCAATACTAAACACTATAACATACTTATATAGCAATCCCTTTAACCTATACATTCACACACAAAAACACACACGTAAACCCACACCCATAACAAATACAAACACCCCCACCCCACTCACACACCCCCACAAGTACATATAAGCCTCAACATATACACCAAACAAAATTACTTTACAAGGAACTTAACATATGTATAAAAAGTATAACCGCTCTTGGAAACGAACATCTCTAAATTAATGAATGGAGAAATGGAATAAATGGAATTAAAAATAATAATTCACGTGGCAAAACGAACACCACTCAAAAATTATGAATGAAACAATGTAATAAAACAACCAACATCGAAAATAGACAAATTACCACGAATTCCCTAAAAAAAAAACCATGATAAACCAAAAACTCTTAAAACATATAACGATAAAATCTCCTTTGCTAAACTCTATAACAAACCTATATAATAATCCCCCTAACCTAAACATTCACCACAAATACACACACGTAAACCACAGACCCACGACTTATACACATACCTATACTAACTTATAAACCTCAATATACACCAAAACCCACTCACTCCCCACACAGACAAATTAACACATACATCCCAAAACCTAAATAACAAACCCATATACACATTCACACACAAACACACACACACGCAAAAACACACACACAACGGATACATATACTCCCTCACATATACGCATATACATACTCACTAAACTCGATATATACAACAATATTTACACACCCACACTCTCATACAGATAAATAAATTATACAACTAAAAACTCACACACAAACTCATATACATAAACACTCCTATGAAAACAACATTAAATACATCGTAATTAACCAGAATATCAAAAATAACAATATGACATAAGGATAAATAAAAGACATACTTACAAGTCAGTTTCAAATTATGAAGTGAAATTAAATTCTTAGCCGTTAAAAAAATCAAACCAAAATTACGTTACCATAGAAATAACTTATGTAAAAAAAGAATACGCGCCATGGAAAGTAAACGTCATTTAAATTATGAATGGAGAAAAAGAATAAATGGAACTAAAAACTATATCCACGTGGCAAACCAACACTACTTAAAAAAAATTTATTATGAATGGATTCTTTAAAAAACTACCATGAAAAATCATTATATACATTTATGAGCTTTAGCTCACCTTAGCAACTCTAACAAACAACTTGCAGTAACCCAAACCCATTCTCTATGCCTACCTCACTATACACTATTCCATTCACAATTCCAAGCAACGCTAGTCCACCACCCGGTTATTCACGTGGCAAAACGAACACCACTCAAAAATTATGAATGAAACAATGTAATAAAACAACCAACATCGAAAATAGACAAATTACCACGAATTCCCTAAAAAAACCATGATAAACCAAAACTCATAAAAACATATAACGATAAAATCTCCCTTTGCTAAACTCTATAACAAACCTATATAGCAATCCCCCTAACCTAAACATTCACACACAAATACACACACGTAAACCACAGACCCACGACTTATACACATACCTATACTAACTTATAAACCTCAATATACACCAAAACCCACTCCCTCCCCACACAGACAAATTAACACATACATCCCAAAACCTAAATAACAAACCCATATACACATTCACACACAAACACACACACATGCAAAACACACACACACAAACAGATACATATACTCCCTCACATATACGCATATACATACTCACTAAACTCGATATATACAACAATATTTACACACCACCACTCATACAGATAAATAAATTATACAACTAAAAACTCACACACAATCTCATATACATAAACACTCATATGAAAAAAACATTAAATACATCGTAATTAACCAGAATATCAAAAATAACAATATGATATAAGGATAAATAAAATACATACTTACAAGTCAGTTTCAAATTATGAAGTGAAATTAAATTCTTAGCCGTTAAAAAAACCAAACCAAAATTACGTTACCATAACTTATG
>NW_021828872.1:0-7436 GCF_006345805.1 Octopus sinensis
CAATGCACTTCAAATTAGCATTACTCTTTAAAAATACTCCATCTCCTTTCTGATTGTAATAATTTCTGTTCTGTTTCAAAATAAGGTTGAATTGTATTAAAACCAATCCGAGGCATTTTACATTTTACTGTGAGCTCATATATTCCATTATTGTCCTTGTTAGATACTTATATCTAATTTGAAATATGTGTTTTGACGTACATAAAGTTAGGATATATCATGTAAAATTGAACTGAAAAACTGTTTTGGATAGAAAAAAAATGGAAGGTCGCTCGTGGACACCACATCTTATGTAACAGGCACATTATTTTGCGCAAGCAACTTCTATTATAACCCTAAGTCGAACAATGCTTTCGATCTTTCTATCCTAAAGGATTTCCAACTCAATTTTATGCTAATGTTTATGGCTTCTTGAGCTGCAAGCTGGCAGAATCTTAGTATGGTGGGCAAATGCTTCGCGACATTTCGTCCGTCTTTACGTTCTGAGTTCAAAATCCACCGAGGTCAACTTTGCCTTTCATCCTTTCAGGATCGATAAATTAAGTACCAATGAAACACTGGGGTTGATGTAATCGACTAGTCTCCTCCCCCAAAATTTCAGGCCTTGTGCCTTTAGTAGAAAGGATTATTCGTAGTTTCATGAGCTTCGTGATGAATTCTTAAGGGAAAAAAAATGAATTCACGTTCTCTCGAAAGTTTATAAATTCTTATGACGTCAACAATTTATATCTTTCATCTTGTCAAATTGATTTCCTAATTACTTGCCTTGAAATGGCAATTTTCCTTTTGTTCAGTTTCCTTTGAATCCATAGCTTTCATAGAATCTTTGGCGTTATGGGCTTGTTCATTGACGTCTCTCTCAACAACGTTCTACGTGCAATAGTCCAATGGATTGAGATCTGGGAATTTGGAGACCAAATGTTAGGAGTTATGTGATCATGAAAATTTTCAGCCATCCATTCCTGTGTTACTAGAGCCATGTGTGATAGTGCAGAGTCTTACGGAAACACATATGGCCTTCTATTGCATATATTTCCAACCCAGGGCTTAATGATTATTTCCAGGACATCAATGTCGAGGGCAAAGTTAACTCTAAGGCCTAGTGGAAAGAAGTAAGGAGACATCACATGCCCTTCATTACTGACAATATCTAAAACCATGACAGTTGCAGGAAATTTTGTATGCATAACACTTGGAACTTCAGAAGGGTCAGCACATAACCATCTGTCATTTGTTCTGTTAAATTTTTGATCTTAGTCGAAGTTTTTCTCGTTTGAGAAAAAAACAAATCAAATCCTTTAGATCTGATGTAGTGATTTTCTTTTGTTTTTCGGACAAATTGACCTTTCCTCATCATATAGACTTATATCAGATGTCTTCGTGGACAACATTTCTGATTGTTCCTCCCGACACATGGAGATCTTTTGTAATTGATGTCTTGGACTTTCTGGGATGCTAATCCATTGTCTGTTGAACTTGCTGGATAAATTCAGGTGTTCTGATGGTTTCAGGGCGTTTAGAATGCTTTTTTTATGCTTTGAAACTGGTAATACGTTTCCATCTTCAGTCTGTAGCTCCTCACAAACTTCGTTGACGAAAGATCTGGCAACTTTTAAAACTCGAGATATTTCTAAATCACTATGCTCAGCCTTTATAACCACAATAACAGCATGCCTCTTCATTTCTTGAGTAAGCTGAGGGCCATTATTATTTTCTGAAACAAAGATTATACAGAGTTAGCAAAAATGCAGCAATGGCCCAAAAAGGTATGTCCTCAAAATACCTTAAACACCCTGTATATATATATATATATATATATATATATATATGATAGATAGTAGATAGATAGATAGATAGATAGATAGATAGATAGATAGATAGATTATAGCTAGCTAAGTTTCTTTATTGGCCACACAGGGCTGCACACAGATGGGACAAGTTACAAGGTAGAGCTTTTCTTTTGGGGGATGAAAAAACAAAAAACAAAAGAAACAAAAAAAAAGGGGGGGCGTAGGTTTTCGATCAAGAGGATCGTAAAAGGGAAGAAAAGAACAAAACAAAATAAATAAATAAAAATAAAATAAAAAATAAAAAAATAAAAAATAAAATAAAAAGAAAGGAAAAGGAACAAAAGAAAAAGAGAAATGAAAAAAGAAGAAAAAGGAAAAAAGGGGAAAAAAGGAGAAGAGGAGAAAAAAAAAACGATCAATAGGGATCGTGTATCACATAGATAGATAGATAGATAGATAGATAGATAGATAGATAGATAGATAGATAGATAGATAGATAGATAGATAGATAGATATTTATACATACATACATAAAGATTTATATATCTATATATAGATATATACATGCATATATATATATATGTATATATATATATATATATATATGCATGTATATGGCCGATCTGGGCTGTATCAGTGATGTCAACCCCCAACACACTATATCGGACATAACGTTTGGTGCCCCTGATGTCTTAGCGGCGATAAACGAAATAAAACAATTCAGCAGTAGGCCCTGATAGGTTCCCTGCTTGTGTCCTGAAGGTGTGTCGACACCAACTTGCATCTCCCCTTACTAATCTGTGGAGAAACTCACTGGATGCTGGCTATATTCCAAAAAACCTTCTGTCCCAGTCTGTTGTCCCAGTTTTCAAAAAGGGAAACAAGTCCCTTGCAGTGAACTACCGTCCGATCTCACTCACCTCTCATATCATCAAGGTATTTGAGAGGGTGGCGAGATCTCGAATAACCCAATTTCTGGAAAGCAACAGACGGCTGATCTCTAACCAACATGGGTTCCGTAATGGAAGGGACTGCCTAACGCAGCTCCTGCATCACTTTGATGACATTTTGAGAGCTTTGGGAGAGGGCTCCAACACCGATGTCATCTACCTTGATTTCAGCAAGGCCTTCGACAGGGTTGATCACAAGATCCTATTGAAAAACTATCCAACATTGGTGTCTCTGGAAAGTTACTGAAATGGATCAAGTGTTTCCTGACAGACAGATCTCAACATGTTGTAGTTGAAGGGGTAAAATCAAGCCCAGCCAAAGTCAGTAGTGGCGTTCCGCAAGGCACTGTGCTGGGCCCACTTCTTTTCCTCATCTACATTAATGACATTAATGACATCATCAAGCACAGCAACATAAATATCTTTGCAGATGATTCCAAGCTACAGAAGGTCATAAATGAGGCGAGTGACCGGACATGCCTTCAGTCAGATCTACTGGCTGTTATCCAATGGGCAGAAAAAAAAAATGCTGCTGAACGAGGATAAATTTGAGTTAATCCACTTTGGAAAAAGGATGCCCTAAACTCCATACTACCCCCTTCTTTCAGGTGAAACTCTCGTGGCATCCAACAACATCAGAGTCTTGGGAGTAATTGTGGACAACAACATAAGCTGGTCCACTCATATAAACACCAAAGTTGACATGGCCCGCAGAATGTGTTCCTGGATTCTCAGAACTTTCCAGTCGAGAGATATCCACACCATTATACTTCTCTTCTCCACTTTTGCCCGACCCCACCTTGAATACTGTTGTCCACTGTGGTCTCCCCACACAAAACAAAGTATCATAAAAGTTGAAGCACCTCAAAGGGCAATCACAAAAAAGATAGATGGCATGACAGGCCTCGACTATTGGGGTCAACTAGAAAAGCTAAAACTTTGTTCTCTCCAACGTCGCCGTGAGCGCTACATCATCTGCATGATGTGGAAAATATTCCATCAGCATTGCCCAAATGATGTTGGCATCACCTTTAAGGTACATCCAAGGCTTGAGCCCGTGCCATCCGCCCAAACAAAAATCGCACTCTCATCTCATAACAACAATACGGCACAATTATTCACCTCAATTGGCCCCGCTCTCTTTAACATTACACCAAACACATTAAAACAGAAACAGACCCTATAGGATTCAAGAAGTCTTTGGACAGATTCCTTCAAGAAATCCCGGATAAACCCCCTGCACCCGGATATGTCTCTGTAAACATAACTCTCTACTTGAGTGGGCCATAGTGCCAAATTCTGACTTGAAAGACTTCACCAGGTTGTGCTATTAAGTTAGACATGGCCTGGGCCAATAATGGCCGAAACCTATCAAAGTATCAAAGTATCAAAGTATATATATATATATATTATATTATATATATATATATATATATATATATATACAACATATATAAATATATATGTATACAACTATACATATATATGCGTGTATATATATATATATATATACATACATACTTATATATATATATGTATATATATATATATATATATATATATATATATGTATATATACGACGGACTTCTACATAATTTCTAATTACCAAATTCACAATGCCTTGGTCGTCCCGAGCCTATAGTAGATGTCACTTGTCCAAGGTACTGCGCAGTGAGACTGAACCCGAAACGATGCTGTAGCAAAACAAGCTTCTTAATGGCACATAAGGTCTTATTAACTATATCCTAGTAAATCAATATTATTGATGATCCAGGGATTAGTGCTTTCTCTATCTCCTATCTTAACGTTTTCTTCAAAATATTTAGGTTCCTCTGAAATTATGATGCAACGTATGGAAAATGTTTTCATAAGATCACAAACATTTGTCTGACACCAGAAGTCCTTTCAATCTATTTATTTGTTCACCTTTTAACCAAGACCAATATTTCTGCGTGTTCAGTTGCTGAAATCGCGACCTTTACTATTAGAAATCTATTATCATAAATGGTCATACGCCACACGTCACAAGCCATAAGCAGATAATATGCTTCCATAATATCAATGAAGTCTGTCAGACGTCTGATTTTTAGCCTAAGAAATCTTTTGTCTCACAAATCGTTAAACATTTAAAATTTGCTCAGTAGTGATTCTTTCCGCTTGAAAACCTGACTGCGTATCACTAAATAATCATAATTTTATTCTTGATTTCATTAGAGCCCTAAAGCATACATACATCAAAACTACCTTGTATGACTGAATTAGCCAAATGTAAACTTCGTTGCTATAATTTTTTAACTGTCGTATGTCCAAATTTGGCCAAATGCATTTTTTACAATATTTAATTTTGCTTATAACAGCTGCGCAAGGTGCAGCACATTGAGATTGAACCCGAAATCATATAGTTACAAAATGAAATACTTAACCACAAAGCCACGCCTGCATTTAAGTTCGTATTAATTATATCCTATTGAATCAATATTAACTGTAATATGGGTGTTGTCGAGGTAAGTTATTCAAAGTACCATATTTTCCGGTGTATAAGCCTCTATTTTTTACCTTGGAAATTTACTGTGCAGCTTATAGAAAGGTGCGCAAAATGTGTGAATCGGTCGGTGAACAACGTGAAACACTACTGCTACAGTTCAAAGGTGCCCAGAAGAAAACAAAGCATCTTTTTTTACCTTCATGTTTCGACAATGTTATTTTTAATCTAATGAAGACTTTGATATTGACGAAATGTGTTTGTTGTTGATTACAGTAAGATAAAATCATACAAAATAACAATACAATCTCATAGTTGTAAAATGAGGCATTTTGAAACTACATACACGCCAGTAACAAAAAAGCTAGCCGCGGACCAGTAGCTCTATAGGTCTTTTAAACACTGGTGCGCTTTAAACACCAGTGCGTTTTATGTGTGGATAAAACCAAAATCTTTCCCCACATTCGGCCCGCGGCTTGGATTTTATAGACCGGAAAATACAGTAATGTATCACTATTCATGCCCTTCAGAAAGTCCCTCGAGCCGCAGTTTGCTTATGACTGGTCTAATTCGAATGCGTTGGATAGTGTCTTCTTTTAGAGTGCTACTAATTATGGTATACTAGAGTTCTGGAATGATAATTTCTATTTTCCTTTATGCCTTCTCGGTCACAGGATCTATGATGTCAGTATGAATTGCACATCACACAGTGATACATACATACATACATACATACATACATACATGCATACATGCATACATGCATACATACATACATACATACTTACATGCACACAGACTCACATATTCATATGTAAGTATATATATATGGAGAGAGAGAGGGAGAAAAAACAACTTGATTTAAATCTCTGAGCGAGAGATATACAGTAACAGTACCGAACAGAATGTGGTAGTACTAGGAAAACATCTTTTCTAGCTAGTTAACGACGCACAGTTTGTGTCCGTATAGCATTTGCAAGGGAGATCATCGCTCCCATCACTAGCGTTACGTGATACTCACAGACCTAGGTTTCTGAGTGGTTACCCACCCTCAGTGTGAGACAACCATAGGCTACTGACGAAAGCTCTCTCTCAATACACAGACGCACACACACATATATATTATGCATATATATATATATATATAATATATATATATGTGTGTGTGTGTGTGTGGGTGTTGTATATGTATGTCTTCTGCCTACATAACCTATATATATATATATATACTATTATATTATATATATATGTATATATATATATATATTATAATATATAATATATATATATGCCCACAACTCGTGAGCTGACTAGTTAAAATGAAAATGAAAAATTATATATATATATATTACGGAGATGTACTCGCATAGCAAGTAATTTGATCTGAGATCGTGTGCTGAAACGAAAACATTGCAGCGTGGAAGGTGTTTATAAGCCATTTAAGAAACACACAAAAGCCGTTCGATTCACTTCAACATTTAGTTTAATGTGTCAAATATTCTCGTCGCTAAAATCCGCGACAAAGTCCGTGCTGCATCTCGTTTATATATATATATATAATATATATATATATAATTATATTATATATATATATATATGACTATATTATTTATATATATATATATATATATATATATATATATATATTATATATATATATATTAATATATATATATATATAATATATATATATATATATATATATACATATGTGTGCGAGTGAGTGTGCGTATGGTGTGTGTTGTGTGTGTGTGTGTGTGCCTGTATGTGCCTGTGTGTGAGTGTGTGCGTATCACAAAAATTAGTAAAGAGAAATATTTCATTGTGTTTGGTGATTTTAATTTACGAAACAAAAAAGAAAACACGTGTGCAAAATGTATGCAAAATATCATACAAGATAATATCTTGATTTATTGAAATTATCTTCGTTTCTAGAGAAGGTAAAGAAACACCAAGCGGCAATTGCCACCGATTCCAAAGGGAAATATATAGTTTCAAAGAATCCTTATTCAAACTATCATTTAATCGATTAATCAATCCATATCTATCTATCTGTCTCTCTGTCTGTCTGTTTGTCTGTATGTTTGCCTGTATGTTTGCCTGTCTGTCTATCTGTCTATTTATCTTTCTGTGTGCGTGTGCATGTGCATGTGTTAGTGTGTGTTGGGAGAGAGAGAGAGAGGAGGGAGAGAGAGAATGCGAGAGTGAGTGAG